>NC_034593.1:9043911-9053143 GCF_900095145.1 Mus pahari | reverse complement strand
AGAAAGTACCCAAGGAGTTGTAGGGGGCTGCAACCCTGTAGATGCAACAACAATATGAACTAACCAGTACCCCCTGAACTCGAGTCTCTAGCTGCATATGTAGCAGAAGATGGTCTAATCAGCCATCATTGAGAAGAGAGTCACCTTGGTCTTGTAAACTTTATATGACCCAGCACAAAGGAAGGCCAGGGCCAAGTAGTGGGAGTGGGTGGATAGGGGAACAGGGGCGGGGGTGGGGTATAGGGAACTTTCGGAATAGCATTTGAAATGTAAATAAAGAAAATAATAATAAATAAATTTAAAAAATGATTCAAAAAAAACCAAAGAACCAAAAAAACAAAAAAACAAAATAGCACCGTTAAGCATTCTGAGCCCTGTAACTTGAACCCTGATTATCAAATCAAAATATAATAACCATGTTTCCATCTTAATAAAAAAATAAGTAAATAAAGATGGGAGTGAAGATTAAAAAAAAAGAATCTCTGTGGTTAAGACAAAGTATCCTTTGTGTACAAGCCCAAGATTGATACCGAGTGGTATAACGATATTCTGAGGTAGATCAAATCCCACTTTAAGTAACTGCCACACTGATTTCCATAGTGGCCATTCAAGTTTGCAGTCCTATCAGCAAAAGGTAAATGTTTTCCTTACTCCATATTTTCTTTAACATAAGATTTCAATTGTTTTATTGATTTTAGCCTTTCTTACAGGTTTAAGATGAAAGCAGCAAGAAAATGACCCCTAATGACATTAGTGGATTGGACAGTTATCATCAGAAAAACCTTCATACAGCAGATAGGAACAAACACAGAGGCATATATCCAGGAAATGTGCAAAGAGTAAGAGACTTTGGAACACTTAGCCATAAAAGGGATGTCCATATCATATCCCTCACTTCATGGCTCAGAGAACACTATGAAAAAGGATGTAGAGAGCCACAGGAGATGGAGGGTACTAAGGAAACAAGGTCGTTGAAATCAAACAGTTCAAAACACATATGAACTCAGAGATTCTGAGGCAGTATATGCAAGGCCCAAAGAAATCTACACCAATAAGACCCTTTGTCAGAAAGGAGAAGCAGACACATGCCCCCATCTCTAAATCAGAAGCTAACTCCAATTGTTGACCATTATCAAATGAAAATTTAGTATTCTCCAAGGGAGTTTCACTTGGAGAACAAACTACTTTGTTTTTAATTGGATATTTTATTTATTTACATTTCAAATATTATCCCCTTTCCAGATTTTCCCTTTGTAAACCCCCTATCCCAGGCGCTCCCCTGAGGCTATGAGGGTGCTCCCCCAGCCACCCACCCACTCCTACCCAACCAATCCCACTTCACCACCCTGTCATTCCATTATACTGGGGCATTGAGCCTCCACAGGATCACAGACCTGTCCTCCCATTGATGCTACACAAGGCCATCCTCTGCTACATGTGCAACTGGAGCCATGGGTCTCTTTGGTTGGTGGTTTAGTCCCTGGGAGCTCTGAAAGGTCTAGTTGGTTGATATTGTTCTTCCTATGGGGTAGGAAACTCCTCTAGTTCCTTCAGTACTTTGCCTAACTCAGCCATTGGGGTCCCTGTGCACAGTCCTATGCTTGGATGTGAGCATCTGCCTCTGTATTTGTCAGGCTCTGACAGAGCCTCTCAGGAGACAGCTATATCAGGCTCCTGTCTGCAAGCACTTCTTGGCATCCAAAATAGTGTCTGGGTTTGGTGTCTGTATATGAGATTGATCTGCAGGTGGGGCAGTGGCCTTTCCTTCATTCTCTCCTCTGCACTTTATCCCTGTAGTTTGTTTATACAGAAGTAATTCTTGGTAAAAAATTTGGAGATGAGTGGGTGACCCCATCCCCCTACAGTGGGCCTTGTCTAACCTCTGGATATGGTCTCTACAGTTTTTCCCTCCCCTTTGTTGGGTAGTTTAGGAAATGTCTTCCCTATTGAGAGAGCCTCTTGCTTTCTTGGAATCTGAGACTTTCTGGTGGCTACTCCCAGCTCCCCTTCCCCCATTGCTACACACCTCTGCTCAATTTCCTGACCTTTTGCATATCATCCCTGTCTCATCCTATAGCTGATCCTGCCCAGGTTTTACCTCATCCTTTACTCTCTTCTTCCCCAGTCCCTTTCACCTTCTATCTCCTGTGAGTATTTTTCCCCTTCTAAGAAGGAGTGAAGTGTCCACACTTTGGTCTCCTTTCTTCTTGAGCTTCATATGGTTTGTGAGTTGTATGATGGGTATTCCACACTTTTTGCCTAATATCCACTTATCAGTGAGTATATACGATGTGTGTACTTTTGTGAATGTGTTACCTTACTCAAGATGATATTTTCTAGTTTCATTCATTTACCTGTGAATTTCATGAAATCATTGTTTTTAATAGGTGAGTAGTACTTCATTTTGTAAATGTACCACATTTTATGTATCCATTCCTCTGCTGAGTGACATCTGGGTTGTTTTCAGCTTCTGGCTATTATAAATAAGGCTGCTATGAACATAGTGAAGCATGTGTCCTTGTTATATGTTAGAGCATCTTCTGGGTATATGCTTAGGAATGGTATAGATGGGTCCTCAGGTAGTACTATGTCCAATTTTCTGAGTTAATCCACAGTGCCCTGCACTGAGTAGGGTTGGGCTGAGCCCAGGAGAGGCTGATTAGCCAGTGAGGAGTGCCGTGGAGCTTCAGGTGTCATTTCAGGAGAGCAGACTCCTTCCCAAGTGTTACAGCTCTTATGACAGAAGCTGTTGGATGTCAGGTTCTTGTGAAAGACCTCCATGGGGGGACTTCCCCACTCAAGTCTTGAGATGGCGCACACCCAAGAATCACGAGAGATCATTTTGATGCAAATGCATGAGGCAGTTTATTATCGGAGCTCCGGTCCTACATTTATCTCATGCAGGAGACAGAGGAATCAACCCCTAGGCTCGAAAGCTAGGGGTTTATATAGGAAAAAGTCAGGGTTATGGGAGGAATTGGCGCAGTTACACATGATTGGCCAGTTTAAACATCAGCAAGCAGTGCATGCAGATCAGGGTAACAGCAACCTTAAAGGGCAGATGTGTATCTATGTCAGCAGAGCATCTGGTTAATGTTTAACCCAAGCCAAAAGGGCAGAAGACAGGGAGATGCCAGGCCAGGTGGCCCATAACTCAGCTGAGATAGTCCAGATATCCTTGCATGCCTCCCCTATCTTTATGGCCAGTCAGTCCCTGGAATGACTTATCAGCCTTTGCTCAGGGCTGTCCGGTCATGCCTGGACTTGTTCTGCTATGTTTGCCTTAGGTTCATAAATCTAACTAACCAGCATAAGCTGCATGAATCATGGACCTTGAATTTTAATTTTTCTTTCATTCCCCTCTTCTTTTACTAAATAATTCTAATCTTAGAATTAGACACTATCTTTTCCCTGACACACTTGATTTCTTAGGGCATGGTATTGTTGTCTCAAAACTAAAAGCTGCACTGTACTAAGTCTTGCTCTAATAAAGGTGACTAGCCTATTGAACACACATGGTCATATAATTAAAAGCAGAAGCAAAATCAAAAGGGGTCCCATAAGGGTAGAATGTAGGGTGGTCAAGAGTACAAGGCAAGTCCTTTCCACCTAGTCTCAAGGTTTTCTCCATGGTGGCATCTAATGTAGACCAAATCTTTGACTTGGAAGTGATGTGGGGCTTGCAATTTTCCTCTTGAGTAGGTCTTTTGGAGCTACTTTCACGTTCACTGTCTCACCTACTCAAGTGCCTTGATCCTAGAGAACAAAGGCTGGGAAAACAGCACATCAGCACTATGTACAGAGGCTATTTTTACCATTGGAGGGTGCCCCCCCTGTTGATTAATTCATAGGGGGTCAGTCTAAACTGTCCAGGGGTGTTCTTAACCCTGAAGAGCACAAAGGGTAGGAGAGCTATCCAACCATTAGCACCAGTCTCAGCTGTTAATTTGGTAAGGGTCTCTGCAATGGTTCTATTCATCCTGTCTACCTGTTCTGAGCTTTGGGGCCTGTATGCACAATATAACTTGTAATCAACCCCCAATATCTTGGCCAGTCCATGACTTACCTGGGCAACAAAGGCAGGTCCATTATCAGACCCAATTACCTTGGGTAACCCAAACCTCGGGAAGATTTCTTCTAGGATCTTCTTAGCCATCACATTGGCCATCTCAGTCCAGGTAGGGAAAGCTTCTACCCAGCTTGAAAAGGTGTCTATAAAAACTCATAAGTACTTGTTACCACACTTGGCTGGCTTCACCTCAGTCTTCTCTCAGGAGGCATTCCAGAAGGATTAGCATTAACCAGCTGGCAAGGCACACAAAGTTTGATGTAATCTCAGAATACGATAAGGGGATGTTCTAACCAGTCTCTGCAGATGTTTAGCTCTTAGGTGGGTTGGACGATGCATCTGTTGGACATATTCTAGTCCTTTTTGTAGGGTAGGATCCCCTTCCCTTCTGAGGTTTAGCAAGTCCCCTCTGGGATCCTAGAGAACTGGTCTATCTTTGTATTTCTTTCCAGTCTCCCAGGGTGTACTGCTGCCCAGGTCCTGGGGTTTTGAACTTTTCTGCTACAGGTGAAGGTTAACACTCTGGGATGCCTGCTTGGCAGTTGGTTAGGTCTGCCATCTGATTCCCTTTAGCCACAGCATCTTATGTCTTTTTCTGCAGATATCAACAACCCTCTTTGTCTGTATATTGCTCTGTGCAGTGGCAAAAGCATACCTGCTGTCAGTGTAAATGTTGATAGCCTTCCCCTTTGCCATTTTTAGAGCTTGTATCAAAGCCACAAGTTCGGCTTTCTGGGCTGACATCCCTTCAGGGAGACTGCTGGCCTAAATCACTTGCTTTCCATTCACCACTGCTGCCCCCGCCTTCCGCTTACCTTCAACCACAAAGTTACTGCCATCCCTGTACCAGCTCAGACTCTCAGACCAAGGCTGATCCTTCAGATCATTTCGAGTCTGCCAGCATGTCAGCACAGTGATGAGTAGGCAAAGAGTCATCAGTCTCATGCAGTAGAGTAGTGCGATTGAGGACAGCAGGGGGAGCGAAGGTCACTCGTTCAGTCAACAAAAGGCTCTGATAGTGTGTCATACATGTGTTGGTCATCCATTGGTCAGGAGGCTGTCAGATGCTTTCAAGAGTGTGGGGTGCCACTACAGTTATTTGGTGTCCCAGAGTCAGCTTGTCAGCATCCTTGACAAGTAGAGCTACAGCAGCAATAGCTTTTAAGCAAGAAAGCCACCCACTGGCATCAGGGTTTAACTTCTTGGATAGGTAAGCCAATGGCCTTTTCAAAGTCCCAAGGTCTGAGTAAGGACTCCTCTGGAGACCCTGCTCTCTGATCCACATAAAGAGTGAAAGGCTTGGTTAGGTCAGGCATGCCTAAGGCTGAAGCCGGGCCTCTTTAATTTCTTTAAAGGCTTTCTGATGATCTGGGGTCCACACAAACATCTCTCCTTCCTTGGTTAGGGGGTACAATGGGGCATCCAAAGTCACAAAACCTAGGTATCCAAATCCTGCAGAAGCCAGCGGTGTCCAAGAATTAATTCTCTTACTTGCCTTGGTGTAGTTGGTGTGGGGATCTGAGTTACAGTCTTTTTTCTGGCTTCCTTTAACCACCGCTTCCTGTCTCAAAGGGTGTATCTCAAATAAGTAACTTCAGTCTGACACAGCTAAGCCTTTTTAGCTGAGGCTCAGTACCCCAACTCATAATTCTGTTAAGCACATTGGTCTTCCGTTGCCCAAGTTCCCTATCTGTCTAGGTCCTGTCTTTTTTTCTCCTACCTTTGTGGCCAAGATTCTAGTCAAATTTCTCTCTTGTCTACGATCCCTCCTGTTCTCTTTCTTCTGCCTCCCACCTTTCTCTCTGTCTCTGTCTCTGTCTCTGTCTCTGTCTCTGTCTCTCTGTCTCTGTCTCTGTCTCTGTCTCTGTCTCTGTCTCTGTCTCTCTCTCTCNTCTCTCTCTCTCTCTCTCTGTCTCTTTCTCTTGTAATGCATCTTCTCTGCTTCTTTCATTAGATCATGTAACTATCTCCTGTAACCCTTCCAATCTCTGAAGTTTCTTTCTGATATACGGGGCTACTGCCTTATGAAGGCCAGGGCCACTGAGGCCCTCTGGGCTTCAGAGGTAGGATGAAAGGGAGTGAACAGCCTGAAGGCTTCCATAAGCCTTTTAAGGAATAACAAGGGAGGTTCTGTTAGTCCCCGAATTACCTCTCTTACCATAGCCAAATTAGTGGGCTGTCTTGAGGCACCTTGGAGACCAGAGCCTGGTAATAGATTTTCAAGCTCTCCCTACCTTTAGCCATGTTGTAGTCCCAACCAGGGCGAGTCAAAGGGAATCCCATGTCGATCTCATTTTGTAGTTGTGTAGGCCGCCCGTCAGCTTCTGGGATAAATTTTAACCTTTAACGGAATTCTCTCTCCTCAGTTGTGAAGAGCGTCTGCAGCAGCTGCTGATAATCATTTTAAGTAGGCTGATGAGAGAACATAAAGAGACTCTACCAACCCTGTGAGGCATTGGGGATCCTCTGAGGAAACATGGGTAATTAGTTTTCTAGTTATAAATATCAGCAGAGGAAAATGACCAGTACTGAAGGGGCTAAAGGTTGGGCGGGTACACCAGAATCCATCTGGACTCTGCACTCTCTAGCTTCGTGTACCTGCTTCAGGTCCACCTCCAGCCACCCCGAGGGGTTAGGAGTTCCCTGGCAGCTGAAGTACAGGTTGGGGAGCTTGAGGATAAGGTGGGGGCATGGGAATAGGCCACTCAGGGGGTTCTTCTATTTCAGGGTAGATTGTAGGGGTGGGTGCCAGTGGAGTGCTTTGCTCGCCATCTCCTTTAGGCTGTGGCTTCAGCCTCTTGTTTACAGTACTTTCTCAGACAGCCAGGATCCTGGAGCCAGGACGACAGGGTGGGAGGAACAGACAGACCAACTGGGGGAGGGAATCTTGCCAAATCCTCCCACACCATGATGTACAGCCCTTTTTCTGGGTGTGCTCCTGGTTTTTCCTGAAACACAACGGCTCTCACGGACCTGATGGTGGGTAAATCGAAAGTCCCCTCAGATGGCCAGCCTACCTCAAAGGCGGGCCATTCCGAGGTACAGAAATTCTGCCAGGATTTCTTCTTAACTACGACTGTTAAATTCTGTCCTCTCGCCCTAAGTCTGTCCAATGATCCTCAGTCAAAGACAAAGGGGTTAACATGGACTGTCCCATGATAAAGATCAGAAAAAACAAGAACAAAACAAAAACAACAGACACTAGTACATCTAAACACACTCATCCGTGACTGGACTTAAATAGCCAGCCAAAAGTGACCTCTGACGAGGTGCGATTCCACATCTACTTCCATCCTAACGGGGTAGGATTTCACATCCAATCCCTTCCACCCTTGGAACGTCTTCCAGGGTTGCAGCCTGCGGTCTTCCTAGGATGCCTCCTTCAGCAGCCACTGGGTCCTCACGGCCCACAGTGGCAGCTGCCAGAAAACTGAAAACAGTGCTAAGACAACAGACAACATATAAGACTCACACGACCATACCTCCAAGGTGTCTTTGGGGTTGCTGGTATCATGCAGATCTCAGTGGTACCTCCAAATTAAAGACCTCTATGGGGGGACCCCCACTCAAGTCTCGAGATGGTGTGCACCCAAGAATCATGAGAGACCATCTTGATGCAAACGCATGAGACAGTTTATTAATCGAGCTCTGGCCTACATATATCTTACACAGGAGACAGAGGAATTGACCCCAAGGCTTGAAAGCTAGGGGTTTATATAGGAAAAAGTCAGGGTTATGGGAGGAATTGACACAGTTACACATGATTGGCTGGTTTAAACATCAGCAAGCAGTACATGCAGATCAGGGTAATAGCAGTCTTAAAGGGCAGATGCGTATCTATGTCAGCAGAGCATCTGGTTAATGTTTAACCCAAGCCAGGCCAGCAGAAGACAGGGAGATGCCAGGCCAGGTGGCCCATAACTCAACTGAGATAGTCCAGATATCCTTGCATGCCTCCCCTATCTTTATGGCCAGTCAGTCCCTGGAATGACTTATCAGTCTTTGCTCAGGCCTGTCCGGTCATGCCTGGACTTGTTTTGCTATGTTCTTTGCCTTAGGCTCGTAAATCTTCTAACTAACCAACATAAGCTGCATGAATCATGGACCTTGAATTTTAATTTTTCTTTCACTTGCACACCTTTAATCCTTCTGGTTAGGATTCTTATATACAGTTTTTGGGTGAGTCAAGGTCTGATAGCATGTATTTCTCATTGGCTTGGTCTGAGTGCTTGGGGATACCATATTTGCATGTGGGAGGGCTTGGTGCTGCTCCTAAGTAGCTGATGGCCATACACATCTTTGTGGGAGCCTGTGGGAGGATTTAGCTGTAACAGGAGAGAGGAGCCCCAAGGGGTGTGGTAGAATACCTTGCAGTGGAGAATCACCTTCCAGCTCTCTGGGGTTCTAAGCCTGAGCTCCACCAGGGATCAGGCTCCCTATTCACAGCTTACCACCCCATACAATTTGTCAATTCTTGATCTTAGAACATAAGCCATTGGTACTCTGTTCAAGAAAATTTCCCCTGTGCCCATATGCATTTGACTACTACATGCTCACCAGTAGATATCCAACAGAAAATGAACTCATTGTCATTTTAGAATTATCTTATCTCGAATTGATCCATTCTTATCTCCTTGTACAAAGCTCAAGTCTAAGTGGATCAAAGACCTCCACATGAAACCAGAGACACTGAAATTGATAGAGGAGAAAGTGGGGAAAAGTCTCGAAGATATGGGCACAGGAAAAAATTTCTCAACAGAACACCAATGGCTTGTGCTATAAAATCAAGAATTGACAAATGGGACCTCATAAAATTGCAAAGCTTCTGTAAGGCAAAAGACACTGTCCACAAGACAAAAAGGCCACCAACAGATTGGGAAATGATTTTGACCAATCCTAAATCTGATAGAGGATAGACAAAGATCTTAAGAAGCTGGACTTCAGAAATTCAAATAAGCCCATTAAAAATGGGGTACAGAAATAAACAAAGAATTCTCAACTGAGGAGTACCGAAGGGCTGAGAAACCTTGAAAAAATGTTCCACATCCTTAGGCATCAGGGAAGTGCAAATCAAAACAAGCCTGAGATTCCATCTCACACCAGTCAGAATGGCTAAGATTAAAAATTCAGGTGACAGCAGATGCTGGCGAGGTTGTGGAGAAA
>NC_034593.1:9012946-9042406 GCF_900095145.1 Mus pahari | reverse complement strand
TGTGTGTGTGTGTGTGTGTATGTGTTTGTGTGTATGTGTGTGTGTGTGTGAGTATGTGTGCACATGCCCACATGCAGGGATTCCTGGGAGTTGGTTTGAGTTGGTCTCTGCATCCATACCTCTACCTCTTTCTGGGGTCTTTTCATTCTGATTTTGTTTTGTTTTGTTTTGTCCTAGTCCAATGTGTTTGCTTTTATTTAATCATACTTTATCATTTTATTATTATCCCATAGAAGCCTGTTTTCTTTGTAATGAGATACAGAAAAAAAAAAAAAAAGGTGCATCTGGATGACAGATGAAATATGGAGGAACTGGGAGAAGTAGGGAGAGTGAAAACTATACCAGGATACACTAGATTCAAAACAAATCTCTTTTCAATAAAAGAATATTTTTAAATTTTGAAGAAATCCTATGTACTCTTGGCAACCACTTGGAAAAAGAGTATATCATATTTGTTCTCCTTTCATACATATAGAACTCTCTAATGGAAATGAAAAAGGAAAGTGGTAAAGGTTAGCCTCATTCTGCCTGAGGGGGGAAAATCAACTAAAACAAGTTGACTGCTTTATATTAACTTATATTATTAAGCAAATGTAGAGATGAATTTCCTTGGTTCTGAAAAAATTCTTGATTAATATTATCTTCCTTTGTTTTTGATATTTGACATATGTTCATTGTTCACAATAATGGATTTCATCAGAATGTTCTCACTTAAATTTTTCTTGTTCTACAACCAAACCCCCTCCATCTAACTCTACCATACAGAGAGACACTGCTAGCATGACCTTTAAGTGAAACAATTTGGTGATGATTTGTACATACAAATCATGGTTTATAGAAAAAAAATGTTTTCTTTTAAAAGTGGCTCAATTCTTGGAGAAGTGAATGTGAGAAGAGGCCAAGAGAACATAATTCTCCAGGAAGGCTGCAATACTGCAAAATGGTAGAATTCAGCACAGTGGCCAGGCCTCAGAATCCACCTCCAGGATGCCATATTTCCTACTGTTTATCTTCTCATGTCTTAAGAAGCTTTGCATGCTGCTTCTAATCTAATCCAAACTCAATTAAATTTCATTTTCAAATGTTCCTCTGATCAATAACAAACTTCAATCTCTCATATAGTGAATCCATTAATTTTACATTGCAAGTGATTTCCACATTGCCTTGGACATTCACAAACTGGAGGTAAGCAAACTTTCATTGCACTTTACTCTGGAGAATGTCTGAGAGTTTTCTGTGTTTGGTGCAGTTCGATTATAATTCAGTGTTCATGAGGTGTTCCTCATCACCTGTCATTTGCTCCTTAAATTTGAAAGCAGTGCCCCGCTGAGAGTCCATGAAGCTTGTGTTTTAAAGGCCTACTTCTCCAGAGCTGCTGGTAAATAATGATCAATGTTTTCTCATGGTATATGTTATATTAGTGATCACATTTGTAATTTACAATTCTGCATTTTCAGCACATTTTAAGAAACTTCTTCTAAAGACTTTACAAGCCTCCAAATTGCAGGGTTAAGAAAATATGAGAATATTGTTATTCCAGCTGTTTAATTTGTTTAGTGTTTCTCCTGTCAAGTTTGTTTCATGTGTTTCATCAGTACTAATAAATAAAAGGCTTTTTCTTTTCCTGTTTTTACTATATAATATAGAATTCATGCTATGTGGATGAATGATGTTAATATAGTCTGAAGAGTATTAATAACAATTATTTTTGACTTCAGACCAGAAGACTATGCTGAAGTCAATAAGTTGGAAGAAGTGACATTAAATAGTTAGATTTAAGGCTAATAGAACTTAGGACAGGACTGGAGAATTGAAGGCACAGAAATCAAATGGAGGGAGTTGAAAATGTGCCCATCAGGTAGAAGGAAAATGGAAAGGATATGGTTTTCTGGTAGGGGAAGTAGGAACTTGCAGAACAGGTGAGTGCTTTGCTGGTAGTGAAGATAGTAGCCTTAATGGAAAAGGCAAGGGAGACAGAAAATTCAGCTATGACTGTGGTGGCCATCTTTTGAATTTGGTGGTTTGTTTCATCCAAGTTTGTTATTCTCATCACTTACTTATCCTCAGTAGGTAATGGGATACTTCTATTTAAACACAGGGAAGGTTTATGCTAGCAGCAAGCAAGTAGCAACATAAGGCAGGAAAATGAGTAAAGTCCTTCAAATGGCATAGACACTGAAAACCATGGGATTACAACAGAAAGTACTAACATCTGAAGTGTGGCATAACCTGGTGAAATGAAGAGAACCTGAGACTTCTGCTGTGTGAGAGATGAATCATGTCAAGACTTTCCCAAGAGAATCATTCAATCAGCATTCTGAACTCAGTTCCCAAAAATGTCCTCTTCTTTGTTCTATCTGGCATGATTTCTTGTAGGAGTTTCCTGTGTAGTACAAATTGACCTCAAGGATTTTCCAATTTTCCTGCCTCTGTTTCTTGAGTGCTTGGATTATTGGTTTGCACTGTTACACGTGACTCTAGAAGACTTATATAGATTAACTAGCTCCACAGGGAGGAAAGGAGACTCATTACTGGAATACAGCTTAACACGGTGTCTTTCTTTTAAAGTATCTACTCTAGAAATGTGGGGGAAAGTGTGATTTTGTGATAGAGAAACCTTACAAATACTACTGCAGAAAGTGATCAAGGCTCATACCAACCATGGCATTTTGTTTCTAGCATGTATCTTAGCTGCGATAGGGTAAGAACAATGCATTTTGTTCATCAAAGGTAATAACAACTTAGTAATAACAACAACAAAATTGGCAATGGTAATAATGCATTTACTGCAAATTGAGTAATGCAAGAAACATATAAGTAGTCAATAAATGTTAAATTTTCTTGCTCTTTTATCCAATTCCCCCACTCCCCTTTTTAGTATAATGTAACAAGTAGAAGTCCTTTACTGAAATTATAATGTGTTCATTTCCTCACTTAAAGAGTGAACTATAAGCCTTCCAAGGTATTTCCCTTAGTTTTATCTCTGTGTCAACAGTGACTAACACATCCTTATCAAGTCTATTCACATGTCAACTATATATTAATTCAGTAAAATTGACAAATGTGATCTTTCAATAACCAATCAGACAGGATATGTATTACAACACATCTTTATAACTTCCATGCAACAACAAAAGTCAAAATGATTGATAATGCTCTTAGTCTTTTGTAAATATAAATGTCGCTTTTATTTTCTCAGAGGAAGGAATAAGGTGAGAGCTGTAGTCAAGCTTTATAAATACATGGCTTGGGCTGAACCCAGAGCATTTCTATCTAACTAACCCTAGGCCTAGGCCTAGAAGCTTCTAGCCTATATACAATCCAGTCTTCTGTATGTCCTGAACAAGAAGGCTTTAGCTTCCAGCTTCCTTCTGCTAACTTTGTCTGAGAATGTTTCAGCCTCTAAGACTTACTGCTGAATAAACTCATTCTTTCTAGCTCTTTCTGAACTCTCAATGGCTAGTTCAATTTATCTGTTCCAGCTCAAACTTCTTTCCAAGCTGACTAATTCAAATTGTTTTCTCTTGGTCTCTAACTGAATTGCTTTACTTGAGAAAACTGTCTCTGAACTTCATGAGCTGAACTTCACTGAACTCAATTAAGTTAGACACAACTGAATTGCTCTCTTTCTCCCTCACTGCTCTTTAAGTAGCCTCTTTCCTGTCTGTTCTTGTGAGAGTTGGGAATGCACTATCTCTGACTCATTCTGTCAAATCTTTCTCTGATTGGATAGTTTGGCCCTAAATTGAATGTCATTGTTTGGGATAAAAGGTGTGTAATAAGAGCATGTCTGTAATCTAGCCAGAGGAATTAAAGCATCAACTTTCCAGTCAGATATGTGAGTCCTTGCCATAGAAGCAATGTTGTTGGATTAAAATACCACTCCAGCTTTTGAGTTATCTAACCCAGGAGACTTAGTATATAGCAGAGATTAGATTCTAACCTCCTAAACAGAGTGATCCTCCTAGAATGTTTTATAAAATCTTTTTACTTATAATCTAACACTTGAAAACACCCTCTTCTTTTTTTTTTCTTTTTCTTTTCATTTTGTAAGCATATAATTTGATTACATTCACAATTAATTTTTTATTAGATATTTTCTTTATTTACATTTCAAATATTATCCCCTTTCCTAGTTTCTCCTCTGAAAATCCCCTATTCCCTCCCTCTCCCCCTGTTCCCCAACCCATCCACTCCCTTTTCTGGTCCAGGCATTCCCCTGTACTGAGGCATAGAACCTTCACAGGACCAAGGGCCTCTCCTGCCATTTATGACCAACTAGGCCATCCTCTGCTACATATAAAGCTAGAGCTATAAGTTCCACCATGGAAAACACCTCTTCTTTTAAAGAGATTATTGCAAAAAAATATAAAACTATGTTGCTGAAATCAGCTATATTGCCTATAATGTCTTGATGCACTGTGATTTTAAAGCCTGGAGATGTAGCTACAAGGTATGATGAATACCTCTTTGCTGTTGTTGTTTTTTCTCCATCTAGTGCTTTTGTTGTTTTGTTTTTTCTTTTCTTTTTTTTTAATCTTTCTATAAACATAAACAAATTGTCTCCTAGCTTCTTTGAATGCAAAGATATTTTTCTTCTTCTCACATATACTCTACTCCCTTTTCTTTTCAGCAGCAGTAGCATCTTTTCCAGTCTTGTTCACGTCACTGGGATTATTTGTGTGCAAAATCGTGCTTTTTTGGTTTCTGCTATTTTTTCAATATTGAAATCCTACTTCTATTGACAGAAACTTTCTTTGATTATGAAATAAATTATGTAAATAATATCACAAACTATGACAATTGTATTAATATTTTTATTTACTCTTTTTTGTATATGTTTCTCATATTCATTAACCCAACACGCAAATTTTCCAGATCCTCTATCCTTTTCCTACTCAACTTTAATGTTCTCTCTCATTCCCTGTAGAAAAATAATTTAAGTTCAGTTTGTGTTTTCTGACTACTTCTGATCATGACGCCTATTTTAGGATATGGTTGATATAGCATATTCCATTGAGGGGGAAAAACACGTAAGTGACCCTCTCCCAATAACTATTAATGACTAAGATTTCCTGAGATAATTGTAGGATTTTTTTTCCTACTTTACATCCTCCATACTAAAATTTTGTCTGACTTGAACTTGCACAGGCCTTTTGTGCGTCATCACAGTCTCTGAGTTTATATGTACATCTGCCCTGTTTCCTTGGTCAATCACCTTCTCTGGATCTTACAGTCTTTCAGTCTCCTCTTTTGCATAGATCCCGAGCCTTGAAGGAAGAGGTGCAATAGAGGAATTCCATTTAGGATTGAACATGAACAGTCTCTTACTCTGTGTTTCTGTGTTGATTATCTACTGCCAGATGAAGCTTTTCTGATGAGGGATGAATAATGCATTGTCCCATTTCCATAGGAATATGCCATTAGGGATCATTTTATTTCTATTAATTTGAGCAGAATATTATTAGTGGGTTTTTCCTTATAAGACAAATAACTATTTAGTCTTAGGTTCAGAACAGGTTCTTAGCCTGATTGGCAGTATCAGTTTTCATCTCCTGTAGTGTGCTTTAAATCCAATTAAAAAAATAACAAGTTGGTTGATTACTCCTGCAATATACAAACCTACCAGAAGGCATATCAGTCAGGGAGCTAATTATTGTAGCTCCCAGAATTCAAACATGGTTGACAATGATGATTAACTATTTTCCTTGTAGTATTCACAACATTTTCTAGCACTGTGAATGCTAGCCAATAAGAGGTGAAACTTCCAGTTGAGCACTAGCTATATTTCTACATGTTCTATGACTTAAGTGTATGGTGTCTTCAACAATAAACTCTTATTGTTGAGTGTTAGAGGGGAATGTGTAGCATTGGCAATAGCCTGTAATGTTTGGGGGAAGGGAGTCTATGGGTGCCAATTAGTCAACAACTCAATAATATGTAACTTATTACTGCTTTTGCCCTATAATAAAATATGATAAGATGATTTAAACAACAACAAAAATGTTGGAGATTAGGCATAAGATCCTTCTAGGTATATTATTGTAGTTTGAGTTTCTATTACTGTGATAAAAGTGTCATAACTCAAACCAGTCCATGCCTTAAATCCAATCAACAAGTGGTTTGTTTACTCCCATAACACATGCACTGCTATCATAGCAGTGAACATGTCTTCTAAGGCTGATTGTTGTTGCTACTCATAGGGTTCACAGACGCATTAGACAGTTGATTAATTTCCTTAGTGTTATACATAGCACCTTTCAGCACTATGAATACTAGCCAGTAAGAAGGATATTTTAAGTTTGGCACCAGTTTGATTTCTCAGCTTCTTGTGACTCCAGTATGTGGTGTCTTTAACAGCAGAGTTCACCATTAATCTTGTGGGAAAACAAAGAGCACTGGATGGGATTCCACTGAACATCAAACAGAAAAGTTAAGCCATGCTTGGCTCTTATGATTTTGTTTGTAGCCTCCGATGTCTAGAAATGTATTGTTCCCCTATTGCTAGGAAACTCACAATTTTAAAAAAGTTATTAGAATGATTTTAGAACAGTTGTCACAGCTAAGAGTAATGAATTTAAAACTTTAATACTTTTATAATCATTCCCAAGGTGAGTGAGTGTTCTGTAACATTTTCTGGAAAAAAATGATCACTAAGTATATGTAGTAAAAACTTCTACTTGAAAGGTTTGTTCACATTATGAGATACAGGGTTATTCTTGAAACATAATATTATTATTGTTATCAATTTGGTGAATGGGCACAAACTGTAAGCATAAAGTACATATCCTATAGAACTCTCAAGTTCAAAGCCAATTTGAGACAAGTAGGTTATCCAGGGTGAGAAATACTTATGAATGAGGAGGGGAATAGGAAAGTAGATATCAAAGACATCATTTATGTTTCTATGCCAGTGGCTATAGCCAGACCAAAATCCTCAGTATAAGGGCTGATTTGTTTTTATAAGAATTGCTTGATAAGATGAAAAGCTAAGTAGAAGCCTTTAGACTAAGGAATTCAGTACAATGAGCATTATGATGTCTATTCCAGTATAGCTTTTGAAAAATTAAACACAATCACCTCTTTTTTCCCTTTTCTAATTGTTCTTTGAGACATTCTCTATGTATTCCACATTCAGCCTCTTCACAGATTCTTCTCAGATTGGTCTCTCTTCCCTTTCCACCCAATTTTCTGTCTTTTCCTCCTAAATCAAGGGTAATTTATGCTGCTTAAATATTCCTGAATCTGTGGCTTTCAAAAAGAGCATGGTTGTCATAACAGGAGCCAAACTTTCAGAGAAAGTTGATTCTTCCTTTCCAAGTAGATAAGAATTTTCAATAGTTTCTCAGCTGGTCTGGAACTCTGTGTTTATCTCCCTTTCTGAGCAAGGATTTAGTTTGGTTTAGGCTTGCATGGGTCTTGTACATGATGTAAGAGAATTGTTGAGTTCATATGTGCATATGCACCACTGTGACTTTAAGACAGAGTTTCCTTGTAGTAGACTACCACCCCTAGCTTTTACATTCTGCTCTTTCCTCTGCAGTGATTCTGAGCCTTTGCAGGAAGGCATGATAAACAAATACAGGCTAAAATTCTGAAGTCCCTTATATCAACTGTGTTGGGCAGTGGTTGGTTTTTGGGTTGGTTGTCATTTACAGATCTTAGAAGCTTCTCTGATGAAGTTTAATAACTCTATTATCAAATCTTTAAGAACTAATAAATGTTAACATGTTGGTTAAATGCTATGTCATTTAGAAGACAGTACTAGTAGGTTCTCTCAGTGTAGTGGTTTGAATATGCTTGGCCTAGGGAATGATACTATTAGGAAGTGTGGTTTTGTTGGAGGAGGTGTGGCCTTGTTGGAGAAAGTAGGTCACTGTTTCCTTGGACTTTGGGACCCTTCTAGACATGTGACAGCCATCCATCTACTGTTTGTTTTAGGAACTGATATAAAACTCTCAGCTCCTCCAGTGCCATCCCTACCTGGCTTCTACCTTGATTTTTGCCTTAATTATAATGAACTGTACCTTTGAAACTATAAGACAGCCCCTATTAAATGTGCTTTACAAGAGTTGTCTCAGTAATGGTGTCTTTCACAGCAATTGAAACCCTAACTAAAGCAGGATCTCACTCACCCACAACTCTAAAAGAATCAACCCACGACTTGCAATGGGATTTTGTTGTTGTTGTTGTTATACTGTGGTGTTTGTTAGGGGTATTGATGGGCTTCTTAGGCTCTATGTATGTATAGGAAGTTCCTACAAGAGTAAATTTACATATGGATTTTTTTTTAAGTCTTTAATGTTATTTGTCCCTCTTTTATTAAAGGCATCTTTTGAGCACATAGAAAACAAAGCTTCTAATTCAAGGAATATCTTCAAGGCTTCATGGAATAATGTAATCATTTCATGAATCTTTTTTGTTTATTTGTTTTGTTATGTTTCTTCAAGGAACTGACTAATTCCTTGCACTGCAAATACAATCCCTGGTTATTCAGTTGAAAACAAAATATATTTGGTAATTGAAGATTATAGAATGTGACAGATTCTTGTTGCATGCTGTAGTTGAGAAAATATAATTCTAGTACTCAGAAAATGAATTCTCACAGAAATTTCTGGAAAAATACAAACTGTATGAATAAACCTTTCAACCCAGGAAAAATTAAAGTGATTTACTTTTAGTGTCTTTTAGCATATTACCTTACATTGTGCCAACCCTTCTTTTCCCCATACTTTGACATTGAGATAATATCTATCCTTCATGTTAAGGTGTGCTTCTCGCAGCAGAAGAATGGATCATGGGTTTTCATTCATTTGGTTCATCCCTGTCATTTTATTGGGGAATTGAGTCCATTTTCAATGAAAGATATCAATGAGCATTGATTGTTGGTTCCTGTTACTTTGTTGTTGTGTGGCAAATTTATGACCTCCAATAATTGTTGAATACATAAGTAATTCATTTCCTGCATTTATTTTTCCTCCTGAATTCTAACTTGTTACCTCAAGAATAATTAATGAGATTATTTGAAATTTAGCTAAGTTCAGAAATCAACAATATGGAAATATTTTAGCAGTATTCTATGTACAAGACATATGCAAGACCCAGTTAAAATATTACCTGGTATTTATTTCCATTCATAATACCAGATAATTCTCTCTACAGCCTACAAGTTATTTGGTACAGTTTCCAGTATCACTCATTTGTAGTTTATTAAATCCATCTTGTTTCTATAGGGTTTGTACATATATCTTCTAGTTTGTAAATGATGAGGAAGGGACCCAGTGGCTAGAGCACATGCACCTTTTTTCACATCATATTTTAGAACTTTGAAGCTGTATGTGAGTAATGACACCATTAAAGTTTTCAAATATGCTTGTTTTTATCCTTATTTTGATTCTCACTTTTACTCCTTTCCTAACAAACAAACTTACATATAAGTGCGTATATATACATGTATATAAATATATATGATTATGTTCATGAGAATAAAGAAAAATATTAAATATGTACATGTATATTCTAGTAATTTATTTAATATTTAATATTTATTTATTTCATTTAGATTGATAGTGTAGCAACTAAAAAGATAAAGGTAAATTCCACATGTATTCATAATAAGTAAGACTAGTATAATACTTACTCTGCAAAAATTAATTCCATGAAATATTACCAAAGAATAAATGAAGAATATTCCTACTGTGAAAATAGTAAAGTTAAAAGCACAGAAAATTCTTCAAGGACATAGTCAAGATTTCAAGTGGCCATATGGTTTCAATACATTATCAGTAGATCCAATGATGTAACATTATAAAGTTATACATTGTTAGATTTTAGTATAAATGCTAGAGTAAATGAAGATGTTATACAGTGTTGCATTCACAGTATTAATGCTAACAACCAGTTGTCACTATTACTTTCCAGTAACAGGAGTAAGATGTTACTATGTGACTTTTGGCTTTACAATTCTCAATATTTCATTGGCCACTTTCTAATTCTCAGACCTTTAACTCTGTTGATTTTGTTGAACAGTATTTGTCAAGAAAGGTGAAGGAAACTGTGATTAAGTAAAGAAGTCATGGAAGGGCAGAACAGAAAAATAACGCCAGTAAGTAAAGAGTGGGCAATGTGGTAAGAAGACAACAGAATCAGAAGTGTGTTGGAAATGTGACTGGACACATGCTTAATATATTCTTCTAATATTTCTTATGTTATCATAAATATGTTGCTATTATAAATCTATGTGTAGTAGTAAACACCTTTAGTCACTTATTCCCAGCACTGTGGAGGTGAGGGGATATTGCAGTTTGATGCCAGCTTGGCCTACAGAACAAGTTCTAGATCAGCCAGAGATACACAGAGAAACCCTGCCTAAATAAATAAATAAATAAATAAATAAATAAATAAATAAATAAATAAGATTAAAGTATGCGGTGATTATTGTGGTTAACACTATATCAGTAACATTATACAATCAGACAAAACCTACTATCACTTTTTCCCTAAATTTTCTAGTTAAGGTTTGCTTATAGGCACTTCAATCCCAAATCGGAGGGAGATAGTTAGAAGCCAAGTTATCACAAAATTACAGGGCATCAAGTGAGGGATGGGGTTGCTATCCCACAGTCAAAACTCAGACCTATAATTGCTCCTGTCTGAAAGAACTGCAGGGATGGAAATGGAGAAGAGCCTGAGGAAAAGAAGGCCCAGTGACAGGCCCAAGGTGGGATCCATCCCAAGGCCTGACAATATTACTGAGGCTATAGAGCACTCACAAAAAAGGACCTATCATGACTGTCCTCTGAAAGACTCAATAAGCAGCTGAAAGAGTCAGTTGCAGATATTTACACCCAACCAACGGAAAGAAGCAGCTGACCCATTTGATGTAATTAGGGAAAAGCTGGAAGAAGCTGAGGAGGTGTGCAACTCTGTAGAAGGACCAGCAGTCTCAATACGGACCACTGAGAAGTCTCTGACACTGGACCACCAACCAGGCGGGATACACCAGCTGATATGAGGCCCCCATCACATATACAGCAGAGCACTGGGTTCAGCCAGAGAAGATTCACCTAACCCTGAAGAGACTGGAGGCCCCAGGGAGTTTAGAAGTCTGATGGGGTGGAGTGGGGACATCCTCATGGAGACAGGGGGTTGGTGGCAGGGATAGGTACTGAATGTGGAACAGTGGGAAGGTGGATTATGAGGGTAATAAAATCTGGAGTGAAAAGAAAAAGAAAGAAAAAGAATGGATGCCTATAACCTTGAGCAAAGACCTCACAACCATCAAACAATATTACATCAGTCTGACAACACTCCAGTGAGTGATTGTGAATTTTGAGTTCTAGGAATCATCCCACAAAGCACACACATACTGATCTCAGTCAGAAAAGGATAGTTTATTGACAATTTGCCCTACAACTGCTCAATTGGGGCCTCAAACTATACTCAGTAGTTGACTGCCCCATTAGGCAGATTTCTACATCACTTTAAAGAGACCAAATATTTTAAGCTCAGACTCCATTTTAAAGAACTTAAAGAACAGGGCAATACCTAGCATTAGTTTCAAATTTACCTCACAACAATCCAATGTTTCCAGGTTAATTCCCCCAAAGCCCACCTCCTGCCTAATGACCACCAATGCAGAGAGAAACAGAAGTTAAGTTTATGGTTTTACTTCCAACACCTGCCTGTTATGCTATCGGCCATAGTAAATTTCCAATTAGATGATTGCCCAGCTAGAAATGCTCATTCCCCAATTGTTGCTTTCTCTAAGGCCTTACCCTGATAGATGTTGAGGGATCCTCTCCACCAAAACTATCTTGCATGTAAGCAGTCAGAAGAGGGGCCCAAGATAGCTCAAATAAAGGCCCTGGTGTGATTGCATCAGATGGACTTCTGTCCTGCCTTTTGTGGCTCACTAACACTTCCTTTGCACTACACTTTTTGATCAACTAATACAATAACACACACACATACATACACAAATATGTATGCTATTTGTTTGTTCTAATTATATATTGCGTTCCTCCTAAAAGGAGTTATCTCTGTACATTAGGTTTGCACCTTGAGCTGAGGCATTAAAGCAAATGAAATTGAGAATTTCAGTTCAAAAAGCCTTCTCACCTCAAAGGGAATAAAGTCACTTTATCCTGAAGTTAAACTTGAATAATCATGACTGGCAACATACATGCAAATCAACACAACTACAGTGTTTAAGTACAGAACATTATAATAACAGAACAAAGAAAGTTACAAATGAAGGAACTTTAAAACCATATTAGTGGAAACATTAAAAGGGCAGTTAAAGTAGGAGCAGGATTCTCAATTGTAGCTCTCTCATGCTATCTGATATTTTTAGCTCTAGATACAGAATAGGATTTTGTTGAGTTTATCCATTTACAAAGGTTTCGTTTGCTTGTTTTTCTGTTTGTTTGTTTGTTCAGATGTTAGGTCAGTACAGATGTCAGCAAGAGATGGCTCATTTTTGTAGATAAAGACACACTCCTCCCTACCCCCAATAGGATTAAACATTCTAATAGGCATCATTCCAATTTCTTCATAGTTAGTAAAGTTTTAGAAGGCAATCAACCCAGGAAGACACGTCTTTTTAGAAATTTTCACTTACAGGAGTTAGTTTGCTACATACAAGAATCAGTGCTTTTAGTCCCTTTAGAAGTATTTTATTCTAACACAGTATAACCTATATAGACATCAGAATTGCTATTATTCATCTTTGGACACTCGAAACTGGGATGACTGATTTAGTTAAAAGACAGAAGCAACATTTCACAAATGGCTTCTCAACTGTCACTGTATTCATTTCTTTGAACCATGAAATCTTTAAAATATTATTTATATATGATGCTTCAGTACATATTCAATTGAAACAATGAGAGTGTTTTATCTTGCTTGGTAAACTTCTCCATATTTATAAGAATGAAATATATAATCAAAAGACTGAGAACAATTCCTGGTTGGTAGCAACAGTCCTCCTGTAATACAAATACTGTCAGAAAATGAATTATTTACCATGCCTGATTTAATGTCATTCTGAAAGCATATAACTGCTTTCTCAATTAACTGGTATTGAGAAAATTATTAAAACAAAATATTTTCTCAACTGAGAAAATGCCTTCAGAAAAGTAGTTCAGAAACAAGATATCTAAAATACAGTAATTCTGAGTGTGATGTGCATCATGGGTTCAGTGTGAGGTTCCAAAGGCAGTAGTAAAACCTTTGGTTACATAGGTGACACTATTATGCACCAGCTCTTGTGATACATGTGTCCTCCAGTAAGAAAAATAGATAGGACCATTACAGCTAGATTGTCCTACAACTGGGTCACCAATTATGCTATCCAAGGAGTTTTAACCTGAATAAAGAAAATTCTGTCTTTATATCATGGTGGTTTTGTAACATGAAGGAAAGTTCCTACTGAATTTATGGATAATACCATTGTGACCCTTCTTTCAAAGTGAAGATATGGGTGTCACTTCTCCTTTTATACATGCCTCTCGAATATGTGGCTCTCAGGACCTTGTGAAACTAACACCTAGTTATAAAGCTGACAAGAGATCTTTGTGTTTCAAAAGCATTTTTTATACATTCCAAAGGGAGGAGAAAGTGCTTAAGCTTTCTAAAGTAAATCTTCTAAGTATAAGGAGAGAACCAATTTTCCCCCTTTCTTTCAATAGGGAAAAGCTTCTAATCTATCATAAAGTAACATCCTGCAGGTATAATTTACATGCAATCAAATATATTCTTTTTAAACAAATAATGTGAGTTTAAACAGTGAATGTCACCTTTAAACCTGGAGACAAGATATGGGTCATTTCAGCTAGTTCAAGTTGCCTCAACCCTTCCCTGGTCATTATTCATACTTTCTAGTGATTCCGCCCACCCCAGTCTTTATAGCTGCTTTAGGATTTTGGCTTCCACCTCATATATTAAATCAAAAATTTAACATACATTTGATGTACCTATGGGTTATAAAATGATCACCATATTCTTTTTTTTTTTTTTTTTTTTTTTTTTTTTACTAGAATCTATGGACCACAATACTATGAAAATACTGGAGACAGAATTTATTGAAAGGAACTAGGTTTGTTCAAAATCATCCTGACCTGAAAAACAAAAAGGGGACTGTCAGTCCTTAACATCTTTATCTCTAGGGGATGGAGAACTTTAATGATGGTAAACATGAAGGGAAAAAAAAAAAAAAAAACCTAGTGGCTCCTAAATGGGCCTATGTCTTGACTTGATCATCTTAAGGGCGTTATTGCTTTTTTTTTTTTTTTTTTTTTTTTTTATTGGTAACAATTTCACAATGGATTTTGCTTTCCATTTGCTCCTAACCAGAGCACTAAAGGAATGGATGGGGATTGAAGCAGAAAAGAGAGAGGAGGACAAATGACATTTCCAAAGAACCCCTGCTATGGCCTTACTAAGGTCTTTCTTGTGTGTGTGTGTGTGTGTGTGTGTGTGTGTGTGTGTGTGTGTGTGTGTGCATGCGCGCGTGTGCATTGCATGCACGTGTGTGCGTGTGCATGTGTGTGTGTGCAACACACATGTTGAGTTTTTCATCTTACACAATTTTCTCCTACAAGTTTTATTTATTCTTATTGTAGCTATATACAGTTTTCTTTCAGAATGATCATGCTGACAGGAGTAGGCTCAAAGCATATTGAAAGCATGATTTCTGCAGAGGAGTTTCTTTTTTTCTGTTTACCTCCTTCTCATTATCACACAAGCATAGAATTAGAGTGCTTGGTAGCTCTAAAACTAACAAGCTATGGACTTTAGGCAATTTTCTTAATTTTTCCGTACCATACAATTTGAAAATTAGAATATATTTATTTAAAGTAAGAACATGTATATGTAGAATCAGTTACATATCTCTGGGAAATAGTGGTTGAAAGCTTTCACAACCCAAAGGTTTCTGTTTTGTTTTGTTTTGTTTGTTGTGTTTTGTTTTGTTTTGTTTATTCATTTGTTTGGGTATTTTGGATTCTTTTTCCTATAGAGTCACTGATACATAGAGCCTAAGGGCTGTGCACTCTGTCTTCAGTAGCCTGGGACATTCTGTCCACTCAGGTGGAGCTGGTAGTGTAGAGTTACCTACATAAAAGAATTTAGAATGTATTATCACGAAGCAGAGTTGGAAATCAGTAAAATAAGTTTTAAATCCTAGCTATAAGCTCAGGTGATGGGGAGGAGAAAAATACTTGAAGGGTCACAGAAACTAAGGTGGGAAAAGCATGATAGATACACCAAGTACAGTATTGGCTTCTAAGTGGAGAGTCATATCTTTAAGCAACTATCTATATTTATATACATAATTTTGATAGTTTCTGACTTAATTGCAAAATGTGACTAAGGAATTTATTCCTTTTCAAAACTTTTTATATGTTTTGATCATATTCACTCACTGCTTGAACTCTTCCTTCACCTCTAGCTCTTCCAACTTTGTGACCTTTAAAAAACAAACAAACAAAAAACGAGAAAGGTGTCAAGTGGCACTACCCAAATATTCTTGGATGTGTGGTCTTCCACTGGTAAAATTATGAGGAGCTACATTTCTTAGAGAAAACTTCCTCTCCTTCTCTAATCATCTAATAATTGCCAATTGCATTGTGGTTAGGCTTGGGAAATCATGTCTGACTTCTCTCTACTTAAAGGATTCCTAGTTGCATAAAACTATAAGTGGTGTAGTGAAGCTATGATCATGGGAGTTGAACAAAAGAAACAAGATTTTTTAATTGTATTAAAAATATAGCAATATTGAACAATCACTGAAAAGTTATGGTTTTATGTTTGGGAAAATTGTGTTTAACACCACTCTACAACTGTCTACCCTTACACAAACCACACAAGTCAAAAGGAAGAAGAGATAGTTTATTCTGGAGCCCAATATGAGTAACCAAGGCGAAGGAACACAGTTTCATGTTTCAACATGGAAATAGTTTCCTAAAAATTTTGTTGTTTATTGCTTAATTTTTTTTTTGTTTTTGTTTGTTTGGTTTTGGTTCGATTTGCTTTTTGTAACAGAACAAAGAAAGTTATATGTAGAGAAATTTTAATCCAGCAACATGGCTGCCCTGGCAAGGGATCACGTCCAAATATCTAGGTCTGTGTGATCTAGATTACACATTCTTTAATACAAACATGCCCTTAGTATGCATCTTTAATCCCAAACAATGTATGTAAGGTTAGTTTGTAGAAGGTAGAAGCCATACTTGAAAGTGACTTGTATTTGAAGGTCAGACAAAGTGATGAGTCAGAAAAAGATTTGACAGAATGGGTTAGAGATAGAATATGCCCAACTCTCACGAGAAGAGACAGGAAGGAGAGGAATAGAAGAGAGCAGTACAGAGGAAAAGATAGTGTAACTTTAATTTTTTCAAATTCTAATTTAATGATGGTTCTTAAGTGCTTTAACCTTCATTTTAACCCATCACCCATCAGAGGTAGTGGAAAAGAAAAGAAGGAGGTTGGGGAGTGGACCTGTTTAGAAAGGTTCTTTGTTGCAACCCCCATCTATGTTGTCTGGAAATAGACAGTTCAGTTCACAGGTTACCAAGCAGTGGCAGATAGATCCACTCTCAAACACTTCATGGATACACCAGCAGTTCAGTTCAGTAGAGTCCCTGGTTAGCAACAGTAGTGACATAATCTAGCAGAAATATTCATGCCTTAGCCTCTGCTAGACTCAGCAGGATGGACCAATGGGAACACAAGGAGAAGTTCTCATGTGCTCTAGCAACCCAAGCTCCATCTCCACCAGTCCGTGAAGTCCTATTTATAACCCCCAAACATTATGTGTCCTCCACGTGCATTGCCTCAGCACATGCATGCAATTAACCTATGTCTGAGAAAGAGACAACAAACCATAGTACAACAACAGAGGTTTTTGGTGTTTTACTCTCTATGGTGTCCTGACAAATTCAATTCAACTACACAATGTAAGGTGGACCAATACATGTGTGTCATTAGCAAATAATCTTTCATCATGTGTCCTTTCACATGCTTGTTTTAGCAGAACACCCTTTCTCCTTTGCTTCAGTGAAACATTCCTTCATGTGTTTGCCCAAGCAAAACACCATCCAACAAACTTTCTAAAGAACGCCTAAATTTCAACTTCTAAAGATAGCTAGCTAGACAGATAGATAGGAGACAGTTTTTACTCGGATGGTTTTACAAAGATAGGTCAAGTGAGAGAATTTTTTAGACACAGATAAAGACACCATGAGCCAGAGATTGAGAAGGAGCCAGATTAGAACAAATTGTCAGAGTTTGTTTGAGGCTCAACAAGGCAATTCAGTGAGAAGCTAAGGAAAGACAAATTGAATCAGTGAGCTTGGAGAGGAGTTTGAGCCTGAAGAGCTGAGTTGAAGTAGTCAGCATGGTTTTAAAAATCCAACCAAACCAACTAAACAAACAAAAATACCAAACCCCCCAAACCAACCAACAAACCAAAAAAAAAAAAAAAAAAACCCAAAACAACAACCACAACAAAGACTAGAAAGGTGATCTTATTTAGCACTGAGCCTCTGACATGACTATTACATCAGGTGAAAAAAATTAATTTTACATCTGGCATCAAATGGAATTGGAGGGGAAAAAACAATCAACATTGCAAACAGCAGAGCACATCTGACAGAAATGTCACAGAGGACAAGAGACATCTGACATAAAGGAGCAAAAGAAAAATTGTCCTGGGAGTGTCTCCAGAAAAAGCATCAGCTCTTCAAATTCATGTGGATGTCCAGAGAGACTTGGGAGACTCTGAAGCAGTAGAAGCCTTGAGCCCAGAGCAAGGAATAAGCCTCTGAGACAGTGAATCACAGTGATGAAAGGCTATGGGTTTAATCAAAGTGGATAAAGATCCAATCCAAATAAGAGAAACTTCTACATAAAAGGCAGGGATGAAGGAAGAAACAGATACATTAACGGGGCAGTTACAACTATAGGTTTCTAATGTATCTGGTAGCACTTGTAGACCTACCACTGATAATCAGGTTTTGTTAAGCCAATACATTTTGAGATTTTAAAATCTGTTTGCCAGTGTGTGAGGTTTGACACACAGGAACTGTTAATAGGCAATAGGAACTGAATGAGGACAAATGTATTCTCATGGTCATTGAAGATTTTATTAGTCAGGCAACCTGTATAGATAGCTTCTTTATAAAAATAAGATTATACTAATAAAAGTCTTGTACACTTAGGCCTTAAGTATAATTTACTGTGTTTTAAAATATTTTTATTTGGAATATGACTATGTCATAGGAATTTTACATCTCTTTAATAAATTCATATAAAGTGTTTGAATTGTGTTAGAATTTTTGACTTTGGCTGGCAAGAAGCTCCAACTGGATTCCTGAATGAGGAACTCTTAATTCTTCACACATTCCTTTAATTTTCTCCATCTTCCTATCCTGCCTCACTTTGAGGTTTGAACTATTTAATAAGTGAGTTTGGTGGTATGATCAGAGACTTAAGAAAGGGGCTATCTCTTTATAGTACAAGTCTAAATATTTTATATCTTCTTTAATTGAAGTTATACTTCAGTGTTCATTTGGTTTTGATAGTATCTTTTCAATATATTCCAATGATATTTTCTTGACTCTCAGTTACTGTGATGATAAGTATGGCTAGCAAGCCCTATAGTATTTTGTTTTTTTATTACATTGAAAATGAAATGATGTACATTTACTGTATATCACATGATACTTTAAAGTATATGCACATTGTAGAGTACCTAAAGATAGGTAATCTTTTTGCCAATTTCACATCTTTAAAAAATACAGTATTTTAAGTATAGTTTCCCTACTGTTAAAGGGATTTTTTGTTCTTATTCCTTATAAATAACCAAAAATATCTATCTCATTTTTTGTTCTTATTCCTTATAAATAACCAAAAATATCTATCTCATTTTTTGTTCTTATTCCTTATAAATAACCAAAAATATCTATCTCTTTGCTATTAGAGTTCCATGATCAGTGACTAGTGCTGTAATTTCTAAGGGACAAGGCTTAGTCACTCTTTCTAATTAACCAAATAAGAGAAAAATGGTTAATAAGAACAGGAATTATTTATCATGGCCAATCAGATGAGGAATGATTCAGCATAGCCAAACTAGGGAGAAACTATCAGAATCTTCAAGAAAGGAATATCATCTTTTGTGTCATCTTTTTCCTGTCTCTTAGGTATGTGTTGCAGCTTTAAGTTTATGTAGCACACCAAGGACAAGCAGAGACTGAGCATGCTTAGTCAATCATTCTTGTAAGACACAGTCTCTCCTTGTTCTCTGTGTTCTCCTTAATGACTATACTAGAGTTAGTCATGTTAATCCTTGTCTGAGATAAGAAAGTTCCTACTGTTCCTGTTGTTTCATTACAGTGGTTTTATACCAGAACCTTTATTCCTATAATACAAAGTTAATGCAGGAGAGAATGACTTAGTGAAAGCACAAGAGGAAAACAGAATGTAAAGCACATGGTCTCTTTCAATTTTAGTACATCGACTACAACTACTAGGGACTATTTCAGCCATTTAATTAGAAATTTGAACCAAGTTGGTGGTTAATTATCTATTCATGACCCTGTCAGTCTTGAAGGAAATGTTCACCAATTTTAGATGACAGTTCTAAATAATTAAATAAATAATGTGGTTGTATAGAGAGTAGAACATGAACCCTATCCAGAGTTTAATATGGCAATGAAGCTAGAAATTTTCAGACCCAAATGAAAAGTTACTATTAGCAAAACATCTTATTTAGTTCTTTGATGTTTGCCTAATATACTGTCTACGGTTTTGTCAACATGACATAGCTAGAGTCATCAAGGAAGATGGAATATTACTTTTAAAGCACCCCTCTATCACATTGGACTTCAGGCAAGACTGTGGGTCACTTTCTTGATTAGTAATTGATGGAGGATTGC
This sequence comes from Mus pahari, assembly GCF_900095145.1. Lineage (NCBI taxonomy): Eukaryota > Metazoa > Chordata > Mammalia > Rodentia > Muridae > Mus > Mus pahari. The sequence continues at coordinate 9,022,469 of NC_034593.1, read as the reverse complement.
CATCTCACTGGACACAGTGACATCATAGGGAGGTGAACTCAGTTGTACATGAAAGCAAGGTGACCAAGGCATGGAAAATAAGAAATTAAGCAGAACTACTCCATGGCCTTTGCTTCAATTCCTGCCCTCAGATTCCTGCTTTGAGTTCCTGTTGTGACTTCCCTTCATCATGGATCATGATCCAGATAGACAAGCCAACTAAACCCTTCCCTCCTCAAGTTACTTTTGTCATGCTGTTTAACCACAATAATGGAAAACAAAACAAGACAACAACAAACAACAACAAAACAAGATTGTCAACATCTCCCTGCTGCCTTCTATCCAAATTAATAGCTCCTAATAATCATCAATGCCTTGTAGTAAGTACATCAACATTTTACATTCCACATAAGAGCAATAATATAGTATTTAATTTTATGTATCTTGATTATTTCATGTAACATAGTTTCTTAAAGCTTCATTCTTTTGTGGAATGTTTATAAGATCTCCTTCATTAGTCTTTATGAGTAATACTCATTATATGAATGTGTCCATTATATGCACTTAAAATGTTTTTATAAAACGTAGAAGAGAGTGCTAAGAAAGGTATGAGATATTAGGAATACTGGACACATTCTCTGATTAAACTGTCTCCTCCTTGTTTTACAATTTGTGAGACAAACCATTAATATCTAGGCTATAAAACCACAATCAGCTTCCTAATTCTTGCTCCTGACTTTCTTAAAGTTTTCACTTCCATAATTTCTTCAGTTCGATGATTCTCCACTACGTTAAAAATGGAGGTGCGCCTCTCAGATAGCCTCATTCTCTTGCATGCTTTATTCTTCTTCGTAAAACTCACAAATCATATGTTGTAATGGCTGATTTATGTGACTTCTTAATATTCTCTTTTGCCAGGAAATAAATATCCTCATGACTAGGAGTAGTTTCTGATTTGCATGAAGTTGTGACTCAACTTCCAAGAAGAGTATATCACTCAAAATAAATTTGATAAGCATAGAAAAATTTCTAAACATAAAAAAGCCTGAAATTATTAAGGTTTGGATAAAAGTTGTATAATTGAACAAGTACTAGAGGAGGAAATTGAGAAGAGGGAATTCAGATAAGAGAGATGATATGGAGAAACCATTCTGAAGACAATTTAATTATCTTTTGTCATCTTTATTTTTTAGTTAATACTTAATTTAGATAACCAATAACTATCATTTAATCATAAATATAGATATCATTGAGCTGCATTAATGTTCTTTATTATGCTCACTATAAAATTTGTTAAACTTTCAGGTCAACCAAAAGTATTTAATGATATGTAAACACAATAGCCTAATAATTTCTCCAAAGACCAGTGTGTCTCATTCAGAAAACCACTTCAGGAACGTTCCATGCTCATATAGTTATAACTCTAAGGATACCAGAGTGAGTCTAGAATCTTACAGTTCTTTCTTTACTGTGAATTCAACAATGTTAAATTATAGAAAGATTTTAAGAGTTATTTTTGTGCTTGTTAATTAAAGATGAGTCTATTTTGAGTAAGGAGAGAACATATTTATTTTGTAATGAAAAGTTTATGTGAAAATTGCTCGAGTGTTATTTTGCAGTGTATTTGTCTATGAAATATAGTGAGCAATTGGTGCCATCCCGAACTTCATCTCACAAATGTTTATGTCTAAAGATAAATTATGGCCAATAGTGATGATCTCTCTAAAGAATATATGGAATCGAATAGGGAAAGCCCACTATATTTTTTACTTGATTTAATTTCATATCCTTGCTTATATCTGACGTATTAGAAGCAGCAAATGAAATACTGTTATTGGTCTTAGACAGGTTCACTGCTATTAGCTATACTTCACATTTTTTCTCGAGACTTAGGCTTCCTGTGGTGATTCTTTTTTTTTTTTTTTTTAAGATTTATTTATTTATTTATTTATTGTATATTAGTACACCATTGCTCTTTTAAGAAAAACCAGAAGGAGGCATCAGATCCCATTACAGATGCTTGTGAGCCACGATGTGGTGGCTGGGATTTGAACTCAGGACCTCTGGAAGTGCAGTCGGTGCTCTTAACCACTGAGCCATCTCTCCAACCCTTGCCATATGATTCTTACATTTGATAATATACATTGAATATTATATTTTATTGAGCAAGAAGTAATTGTATATATTTGTTTCAATTACAGAGAACACACTAGAAATATTTGAATCTTTGCCTTATTGTTGTTATAAACTCATGATTTCATCTAAACACGTTAGTGACAAGTAAAAAATGTTTTTTCTTCAGCAGTTGAGAGGACTTAATACATTATCTTCAATGTTAATTCTTTACAGTAGTTCAAATTAATGTGTGATCCTAAATTTATGGTTATCTCTTTTAGAATTAATCTCATCTATAGATGTCCATAATGTTTCTATCTATACTCTAACATATATTAGTTCTTGTCCTGCTACATAGTTAATTACTGCTTTTCCTTTGTCTATTAGGGCAAGAATTATATCTAATTCAGTCTCTTATCTCAGAGTATTTAGCAGTGTTAAGTTCCTAATTGGTATACAAAAGCACTTTTAATTACTTAATTAAAAATGGCACAACCGAAATTTCTCTGATTATGTACTACTTTCATAGAAATTACACAAATTAAAAATAATAATAATAAGTAAAAATTTAAAAGTAACTTGAAAAATATCACATTTCACTAGTAGTTTCATTTGTTTTAAACTATTAATTTTCATAGATATCCTCAATATATTCTTTCAATTTCTATGTATTCTGGTAATCAGTTCATCTTAGTATAAGCAACTCAACCCATGGGTACATTGTGGTATGGTAAGCCAAGGTAGGTTGGGATATAGAGGTCCTTTCAAGGGTTCATCTGTATGCACATAGTGAATAAATACACCTGGACTCAACTGCAGAGCTCTTTACTTTTTACTGCATTTATTTGTGGTTTATACCCATGCACATACGTACATGTGTGTGGATGTGATAGAGAGCTACATGGGTCACACTTCTGCATATGCAGAAATCAGAGAACAACTTGTGAGAAACAGTTTCCTTCCTCCAACATGTGCACCTAGCAAATCAAATTCAGGTTTTCAAGTTTGCTAAAAGGTGCCTTCACCCTCTGAGCCATCTTCACAGTTCTTCCTTAAAAACATCAATAGTTGTACTGCATTCATATACACATATTGAAGCATTGTTACTATGTTCTGGACCAACATTGAGACAGGCCATTGCAAGATCACTTTGTCTCTGGCTCCTTTCTTTCTTTCTTTCTTTCTTTCTTTCTTTCTTTCTTTCTTTCTTTCTTTCTTTCTTTCTTTCTTTCTTTCTTTCTTTCTTTCTTTCTTTCTCTTTCTCTCTCTCTCTTTTTCATTCTTTCTTTCTTTCTTTCTTTCATTTTTTTTCTTTTTTCACCCTTTCTTCCTCTTTTTCTTTGTGTTAAAGTTTTAAAATGCTATATGTTTATGAGTGTTTTGCTGACTTTCATATGTATGTACCATATGCATGTAGTAACTTTGAAAATGTGAAGAAGGCATTGCATTACCTGAAAGTGAAGTTATAAAAGGATTTGAACTACTAAGAGAGTGCTAAGGACTGAACGCAGGTCCTGTTACAAGAGCAGTAACCCCTCTTAATGGCTGAGCAGTATTTCTAGCCTCTTGCTTTTGAATACATATTGCCATCACTACCACACTGAAGAAGATTTTCAAAGTTGCCCCTTATAGTTTGAATGCTTATACTTGTTTAGAACTCTGACTTTCTTATAATTTTAATAGTTAAATGTATAAAGATCATATTAATTGTCATTCTATAATTCATTCAGTAACTGTGCCCACATAGCAGTGCCTGAGATTTGATACACAGTTTATTATGGAAATTCAGAAGTCTTTATCCAAAGGTACCAGATGCTTCCAATCCAACACTATCAGCGGCAATGCTCTTAGCATAATAATGGAGGATTCAGTGACACATGAAGTGTTAAAAGAATAGCTTATGCTTTTTTCTTTTATTACTTATAGAAATTGTCAAACAGCTAAGCTGGCATTGAAAACTGTTTCCTTTAGTGAAAGCTGTTTGATTTTTCTTCATTTGCAAACTATTCTCAGTATGTATATGTCTGGACATGAGTACAAGTTCTCTAATATAATAATGTCTTTAAAATAATCTATCTTGTATGCCTATCAGCCTAGATTTATGTCTCATGTGAATGACATTGCTTATGGTCTTTTTGTATGAAAACAATATTACTATTTACTACTACTACTACTATTATTATTATTATTATTATTATTATTATTATTATTCATGGTGGTAGTTGTGGTTCATAGAGATACAGTTTCTCTGTGCTGTACTTGGTACCCTGGAACTCCTTTTGTAGACCAGGCTGATCTGGAACTAATATGGATCTCCCTGTCTCTGTCTTTGGAGTGCTGAGATTAATGATATGTTCAACCATTGCCAGATAATTATTTGATATTTTTTAACAGATATCATTCTCTTATGTAAAATATACCACATTCTATTTATCCTTTCATCCGGTGACTGCCATCCACACTGTTTCCAGTTTCTAGCTATTGTGAATAGAGCAGCAATGAAGATAGTTGGGGAAGGCAGGTTGAAGTGTCTTTGGATATATTCTTAATAGTAATATGGCTGGATCTTGAGAATAATCAAGTCCCATCTTCTTGAGGAACTGTCATGCTGATTTACATAATGGCTGTAGAAGTTTTCATTCCCACCAACAATACATGAATGTTATCCTTACTCCATATCCTGCCAGCATGAGCCCTCATTTTGTTCTATTAATCATAGCTATTCTGACAGGCTTCATGTGAAATCACAAAGCAGTTTTTATTTGTGTTTTCATGATGACTAAGGCATTGAACATTTCTTTAAGTGTTTCTCAGTCATGTGAATGTTCTCTAATAAGAATTCTGTATTTAAATTTGCATCCCACTTTAAGTTTGGATTATTTGTTTTTTAATATCTAGTTTCCTGAGTTCTTCATATATTATGTATATCAGTCCTCTCTCAGTTGTTGAGTTGATAAAAACTTTTGCCCATTGATGCTTTGCTCCACTGATGATGTCCTTTGCCTTACAGAAAATTTTCAGTTTCATAAATTCCCATTTGTTGATCTTAGTGCCTGTACAATCAATGATCTGTTCTGGAAGTCCTGAAATATAAAATTACTGAATACATTTTCAAAAGATCATTTGAGAGATGGAAGAAATATATAGTAGAGGTACCTAATGGAAACACAGGAGACCAATTAAACAGCTCTTAAATAATATATGTAGAAATAAAGACAAGAAAGTCTACAAAGACCAATTGGTAAATGGTGCATTGGGTATAATCATGGTTAATTTTTCCCTTCCACATGCCACAGCAATAAAAGAAGACAAGATCCTGTTTTCCTTGTGCTAATCATTTTCAAAGTATCAACACCTCCAAGAAGCGGGAAGTAACCAAAGTGAAACTGCCAAAAATATTCATGAAATTGCAACCTTGTTCTTGCAAGATTTATGAGGTTAGAAGAGAAGTGAAGATACTATTTTCTTGTATATTAGAGTGAATTCTCAGGTATAATCATGACTAAGGGATGTTCTGAATGACTAAGTATTTATATTACTTAGTCATTTTAAAATCTGCATAAAACATTCTTAGAAATTTCCAAATTTCACTTACAAATTTTATTTAATTACTAACTATATGATCAACATATTGTTATATTACCCTTGTAACATATTTCATTAGAAAACTCTGTGATGAATAAAAAGGAACTAGATTTACCTTTCTCTCCATAGTACCTTGGATATAATCAAATGAATGAAGCATGTACCAGAGAGTCTATGTTCTTCACTACTTTCAGTACTAGCAGAGAAATACAATATATACTCCAATCAGATATTTTTGTCATTATGTATCTATAAGGATGATAAAGCTCTGAACAAGATTAACAAAATGTTAATCTTTGATAAATTAATCCCTCTGTAGAGTACATAGAAATGATAAAAAAATATATTTTTGCAATAGTGAAATAATTAAAGGCAGAAAATTTCATTCCATATGAGTACTTCTTTGTGTATGTGCACACATGTGTTTGCAACTCTCTGATTCTTTGTTCAGTGATTCTGTGTAAACACTTAAGATCATTTTTTCATCCTTGATATTGCAAGTGCTTATTCAGTAGACATGGGAGTACATGTCTTCATGATTCTAGGTTCTATTATGATAAATATTGGCTCAGAATTGGAATTATAAATCTCACTTTGGGGTACACTTATAGTTCTGTTTGTAACACTTTTGAACTTTGCACATACCATTTTCTGTAATAGCCACATTTTTCACTTCTATGTACGTCATTCAAACCATAGGGAAAATTGGTCAAATTTGTAGAGAGAGTACCAGTTCTGAAAGAAGGAATTAGTGAGGAGATGCAGTGCAGGCAAAATGTATCAGTTAAACAACAAACATAAATTGCAGAGAACAGCTATGCAACATGGTGCCTATTAAACAATACACCACACTAAAATTTTACATGGACATATCCCTTGTTATGTTGGTGTTTTGCTGTTTTGTTTGATTTGAGACTGAATATCTATGATGTCTAGCCTATACTCACAGAAATTCTTGAGCCTCATCCACTGAAGCGCTGTCCCATTTTCTCTCCCCAAAGTCTTCTCATATACTCCATCTTGCTCTTTTTCAAATCTATGGCCTCTTTATTCTTTTATTGTTTTTAGATGCATATATGTGTATATGCATATATATGAATATATATATGCATACACACACACACACACAAATATATTAGGTATATGTACTGGCTGGTTTTGTTTGTCAACTTGACACAAGCTGGAGTTATCACATAGAAAGGAGCTTCAGTTGGGAAGTGCCTCCATGAGATCCAGCTGTGGGGCATTTTCTCAATTAGGGAAAAAGGGGGGGGGGACTGTGGGTGGCAGCATCCCTGGGCTGCTAGTCTTTGGTTCTATAAGAGAGCAGGCTGAGCAAGCCAGGAGAAGCAAGCCAGTAAGTAACATCCCTCCATGGCCTCTGCATCAGCTCCTGCTTCCTGACCTGGTTCCAGTCCTGACTTCCTTTGGTGATGAACAGCAACATGGAAGTGTAAGCTGAATAAACCCTTTCCTCCCCAACTTGCTTCTTGGTCATAATGTATGTGCACGAATAGAAACCCTGACTAAGACAAATTTGTTCCAACATAGTGGGGTATTCCTGTGACAACCTGACCATATTTTAGGGAGGACTATGGAAGGACTATGAAACTTTGGGCTAGAAGATCCATTCAGTGTTAAGAGCTCTGTGGGATATTGTTTAGGAGCTTGGGAGATAACGTTTAGAACAGTGCAGAAGATGCAGGCCTGGCTTGTGAAATTTCGGAGGAAAGATTATAAACTCTTATCAGCATCATTGCCATTTGATTGTGAAGATTCTGTGGTTCTGGTTAGCTGGGGCTAAAGAATCAGCTGAGATTAACAAGATACCAGAACTACTAAAGCAAAAACTTTGCATTACTATTGACTATTGATGCAGGTTAGCTGGAGCTAAGAAATTAGCGGTGATTAAAAAGAGACCAGCATCACTGAGGTGAAATATTCTGGGAAGAGAGCACAGAGGCTGTGTTCCAGAGATAGCCAGCGTTGTACCTCGTGCTGTGGATGGACTTAGTAATGTGTAAGAGTCACCCAAGTGGTACTGGTTTTGAGAGCATATTGGAGATGCAAGTACCATGAGATGACCACTAAGAACAACATCAGCAGTGGAGTACAGGCAGCTGGAGCCTATAAGACAACTTGTGTGCTACAAAGAACAGGGCTGGAGAAGTGACCCAAGACCTTGGAGGAGCCCAGAAGATCATGAATTGGATCCCAGACATTGGACAGTTGGAGTTTAACTTTTGCTTTTGATTGTGACTGTGCCCTGATATTTTTCCCTCTTGAAAGACTTGTTTGAGTTCTAGTCCTGACTTCCTTGGTGATGAAAAGCAGTAGGGAAGTGTAAGCTGAGTAAACCCTTTCCTCCCCAACTTGCTTCTTGGTCATGATGTTTGTGCAGGAATAGAAACTCTGACTAAGACAGAATGTGTGTGTGTGTGTATGTGTGTGTGTGTGTGTGTGTGTGTGTGTATGTGTGTGTGTGTATTATATAGTGCATGAAGTAATACACTTTATATATATATTAATAAATGTAACCTGCTTAGTGTGTGTAATATTACATTTATGGTTGTTTTCAGGGTTGAAAATTCCTTGTATATAATTTTATCATGAGACTTCATCAGAATTTCAAAATTATTAATTTATTTTAAACATTAGTAGAATGAATGGATTTAAATAAATTTTAAAAAGAATATTTGGTACTGAATGACCAATTGTTGTGCTCCTCCTGTATTTATTAAGCTACTAACAAGTTACCAGCGTAACTCAATGGCATAAAAGATTTATTGCAATATTTAGATTGGGTTAATGTGTTCTTTGTTGTAGATTCAGGAGAAATTAGATCAAGAATAGTTATAAGGGAAACCATAGTAATACCTATGGACAATATGGCTGGGCAAAAGCGGAATGTGGGTTTGTGAGATGATATTTTAGAACAAGTGTGAATTCTTTCAAAATCTCTGAATTGTTACAGTATTTTACACAAATATATTACAGAGTTTTATTGATTTATTCATTTTGGTGGCTGATTTATCGGCTTTGGAAGCTAAGTAAATGGCATTGTTCATTTTTTTAACCATGAACCTTTAACACCTATTCAAAATTATTGTTATTTTTTTAAAGATGAACAAGATGAATGGGGTTAAGTACATTAAAGAAGATAGCTCTTAGGAGTTAATTTATTGAGAGAATGCTAAACGAGACACCCTTGGCACCGCTAGTCAAATTCCATGTTTCCTGGACAGAGATCACGCCAGGCCCTCTGCAGCCTCTTAGATCTAATTGTGCAGGTAATTAACTATTTCTTGTCAAGGTATTTTTTTACGTGTATGAATACATGAGCAACAAAGTTTACTTTCCCAAACTGAAATGTCTCTGTAAAAATATGGATATTTATTTTATCTTTTGCATGTTGACAATATGCCAAATTGATATAGAAACATTTAAAATGTAAACTAGAAAAAATTGAAGCTACCACACTGTTAATCTTCTTTAGTTTCTTGAACATAACTAAGATATAAACTGAAATCTACGTTCTAGTATAACTAAGATGTAAACTGAAATCTATGTTAGAGCATAACTAAGATATAAACTGAAATCTAAGTTAGTTAGAGTTTAACTAAGATGTAAACTGAAATCTAAGTTAGTCAGAGTATAACTAAGGTGTACACTGAAATCTAAGTTAGTTAGAGTATAACTAAGATGTACACTGAAATCTAAGTTAGAGTATAACTAACATGTAAACTGAAATCTAAGTTAGAGTATAACTAATATATAAACTGAAATCTAAGTTAGAGTATAACTAACATGTAAACTGAAATCTAAGTTAGAGTATAACTAAGAT
>NC_034593.1:9010047-9012083 GCF_900095145.1 Mus pahari | reverse complement strand
ACACACACACACACACACACACACACACACACACACACACACACAGGCACACTCAAACCTTCAGGGAAACTATCACACCTGAATTGTAAAGGTGCTATTTTTTGCAACTCAGATGGAGGTGACAGTGATACACTCTTAAAAATGTGTCAGATGATGTGAAAATTTGCCCTTATTTTGACAAAGTCTCTGACATCAAAGACGCCAATTGAAAGACAGACTGTAATTTTTCTGAGAAATGTAGCAGTGGAGAAAAGAACTATTTTTAAATGAATAGATTTTACAAATGATTAACAATAATTACAATGATGAAAAATTATATGAACAAAAGTTAGCATGGATTTTCTTTTTCAAAGTTCCAACTCAGAGTCCTCATGATGTCAGGAATTATTCAGTTTTCATACTTGTTGAGATTCATAATCTTGGGTTTGCCTTCAATTTCCACATTGTTTCCTACCCTACATCCAGTAATCATCAAACCCTATTGTGATGATGTGGTTTAAATAGGAATAACCCGCATGGGCTCATCTATTGGAATGCTTGGTCCCCAGTTGGTAGAACTGCTTAGAAAGAATTATGAGGGGTGGCCTCTTGTTAGAGGGGTTGGACTTAGAGGTTTTGAAAGACTTACAGCATTCCCAATGTCTCTACCTTCCTTGTGGCTGTGTCTTAGCATTTGTGTTCTCAGTTATTGCTCCAGGGCCATGTTTGCCTGCCAAATGCCTTTTGCCTTTCCAAGAAGGTCATGGACTCTGAAATGGTAAGTTTCAAAAATTATTTCTTCTATAAATTGTCATATCACAGAAACAGAAAATGTTTAAGGATTAGAAAATGATTAATCTTGTTTGGCAATTTGATTGGATATAGAATCAATAAAAGGCAAGCAATTATTTCCCAGAATGAATAACTGAGGCAAGAATACTCTCAAAGAGTAGGGAGCAGCTTAAAGCAGCAGCCAGATATAAAGTTCCAAGGCAAAAATGCTTTTGACTTGCCTGTCTTTATTTTTTACTGCTGTTGTCTCTTTCTATTGTATTCTTGTAAAATCTAGAGCACAAATCCTGTGGACTTCCAATGTGGAATAAAGGAGATTTCCTGGAATCACAAAGTCTTCAACATCAGAATGTTGGAGGATCTAGCCTAGTCAAATGAACAGATGATGGCTCTGTAGCCTATCAAGCATATTGGCAGCCATGATTTTAATTTGTATCCTTTGTTATATATGCTAAATTAATAAATATCATTTTGCCATATGTATTCATCCTGTCAGTTGTATTCTACTAGAGATCTTTCAGAGCATCAGGAAACTGAATTTCTACCTGTCTTCACTATGGCTGTCTCACACTGATCCATGCGTCCCTCAGAGCTTACTTAGATAACTGTAGTCGGTGCCTAAGCATCATTTCCAATAATCTAAGATATCAGCTTTTAAGATAGAAATGAGATTATAAATCTGTTCAAAACACTCTGATTGCTCATAGAAAGCCTAATATGCTTAAAATTGGCTCAAGCATTCACAGTGATCCAGTAAATCCCCTATCCCTCAACCATACTGGGCTTATTTGGAAATTATTTGCTTACAGAAAAATATCAAATTATAAAATTTCATGTCTTTGACAAGAATCAGTTAACCATCTAATCAACTAATCAACTCTTGTTAGAATAGTATTTTTTTTATTCTACAAAATTATTGGTTCTCTCTCTCTCTTACTGTGTGTGTGTGTGTGTGTGTGTGTGTGCACGTGTCTGTCTGTCTGTCTCTCTATGTGTGTGCTCTGTGTGTGTGTGTGTGTGTGTGTGTGCGTGCTCAAGTCTAAGTGGATCAAAGACCTCTACATAAAACCAGACACACTGAAATTGATAGAGGAGAAAGTGGGGAAAAACCTCGAAGATATGGGCACAGGGAAAAAAATTCTCAACAGAACACCAATGGCTTGTGCTGTAAAATCAAGAATTGACAAATGACACCTCATAAAATTGCAAAGCTTCTGTAAGGCAAAAGACACTGTCAACAAGACAAAAAGGCCACCAACAGATTG
>NC_034593.1:8965791-9008502 GCF_900095145.1 Mus pahari | reverse complement strand
GGTTTCTCTGTATAACCCTGGCTGTCCTGGAACTCACTTTGTAGACCAGGCTGGCCTCGAACTCAGAAATCCACCTGCCTCTGCCTCCCAAGTGCTGGCATTAAAGGCGTGCGCCACCACTGCCCGGCCAGAAGCCTCTTCTTACTGAGGCACTTGGCAGGCCTTTTATTTTAGGTGACAGCAAGGTATCATTACAAGGACAGTACTAATTTAATTCACAAAGTGTTTCTGCAAAGACTCCACCCATGTCTAGGAATATACTTATGGAACTTATTCTCTTGGGATGCTAAATGATTCTACGTGTGGTGCTGACCACCAGTCTTTAAGTGTTGCCTGTCATTTTGTCTGTCTAGCTTGTTATTAATAATAGAGTTTAAGAACATTATCATTTAAATATTCACAAGCCCTTGACTGTTATTGACTGGTTTTCTTCCAAGTTTATGATAGAAAATAATTTTGACCACTTATAAAATTTGCAATATTACTTTCCTCAGTTCTTCAAGTTTCTCAAATATTACTTTTACCTCTGAAAGGAGTGCCTACATATTCATATATTTTAGTCTTAGTTTAGAAATAAGTATACTTCCGTTTTTAATACTATGTTTTAGTTTTGATCACAACTATTTCTGTACTGTAGTGTCTCTTTCTATTTTGGTGACTTTTTATCGTCAGTTACCTTGATATGTTGAAGATTTATAACATTTCAGATGACTTGCCTTCATTCGCTTTATGGATGCCAAAGTGTTTCTTTCTCTCTTTTCATTTCTCTCTCTTTTTGTCTCTTTATAATAGTTTCATTTTTGCCACTGCCATTGTTTTTTTTTTTAATTCCTATGAAATTAACTTCATCATAATAGAAAATTTAGCATTAAGACCTAAATCTCTTTTAATAATGAGTTAAAAAGCATAGCAACAGACTTCTTTTTATCTAGCTATTTCTCTTCCTGAACTTCTTCCAAACTCATTTTATTCATATTGTTTCTGTATTTTTAAAGATATAGACAGAGAATTTTCTCTCAAGTCATTGAAAAATGATTAGAATACTTCTAAATTTTCATAGGATGGAGAATATTTTACCACTTCTCTGCCCTTATCCCGTATTTACATCTACTGGTGTTTGTGTCTATGTCTCAATCCCAGGTACTACGCAGAGTGATTGCCGAGCCTCCACATGACCAAATGATGGTTATATGTTCTGGGATCTCAAGTTGATCTTAGGTACATACTGCAATACTCATGGAATCAAAGTTCTGCCTTCATCATTTTGTGTCTCAGTAATTATGAGTATAACATGTCAAATTCTTTCTGTTATTTAGGACTACTTTACTTTTGCAATTGTTCTGTATGCTTCTTCTTAACCTCTTACCAGAATCCTCTTTCACTTTAATTACCTAATTGATTTTGCACAGCACTTGATAGTACTTGGTTTGGTCAGTTTTGTTGAGTTGACATTTTGGGTTGGGACCCTGACAAATTATAGCAGTCAACTAGAAGGCTGATTTCCACAGCAGTGTATTTAATTGATACTGTGCAGATAAAGTATTTTGGACCTTTGGTTTTGTTTTTTGTTCTTTTTTTTTTTCTTTGCTGCCACCTGAACACATGGTCCGTAGCATTAAATCACATGCAAGCAGTCATGCTTCTCTTGACAGAATTGACCTTCAGCAAGAGAAGTGTAGACGTCATCAAACTGCAGTAAGGAGAGGCCACATAGCCTGAGGTGGAAGAATAGGTATAAATAAAACAATGATCCTAATCCTGCCATGTAAATAAAATCCATGACAGTAATAAACAGTACAAATATAATCTCATGTTCTCAACTCGGAAGGGTGCTGCCTTGTGCAGAACTGAGTAAGCATCTATCATTATGGGGACACTGGATTCTGAAACACCAAGACAGCTTCAGGTCAGAATTCTGACACTGGCCTTTTCCCAGTGGATAAGATTTTGGGGATAAAGCAATAAAATGACTGTTCACATGACAAATGCCTAAAGAATTTCATTGACACAGCACATTATTTCAGGTATCATGGCATGTGAATGACAATGCTCACAGAAGATAGTAAAATCTCTCTCAATTGTTACAACTTTTCATACAATTCAGGAAAACCATCAGCACAGGGATCAAGGTGAAAGGCAAGTTGAAAATTGTTTTTTTTTTTTTTTTCTAACACAGGGTTATACAACAAGGTGTGACACTGGCCCTGCGATTCTGAGATGCTGAACAGAAGATCGATTTTAAATACTTCAAGTCTGAGTCGCCCCAGAATCGTTTGCCGTCCCCTCATACTTATCCTCAGACTGCCTCACATGTCTATTCTCTCCTGACAAAAAATGAGCAAATTTGTTTTGATGATGTGTTTGTTGGGGAAGACTGTTCTTCTCAATGAGCTGTTTCTAGAAGGTACATATTCTATTCTATTTTTCCCATTGTATATGATTAACAAAATATCAGGCATAAGGAGAAGTTAGTCATCCACTTCTTATGACTGAGCTGGTTATTCTTAGAATACTTATTACCTAAGACTCAACTAGCATTATCTTTTATCAGATTTGTCAGCAATGAATATGTTTTTCTTTAGCTTTTCACTATTGTACACTACTTTGCAACTGAATCTTAGTTGGTGTGTAAAGGAACAATGTATATTTTAGTTTCTCAATCATAAGCTGTGTACATAAAGTACCACACTAAAGTCAAAGAAAAAAATTAAAGACTATCTCAAGCCAATAAATAAATAAATAAATACATACATACATATATACATACATACATACATACATACATACATACATACATAGTTTCATTCTTTGGGTAGTAGGAAGAAAAACTGCAGGCACACAATAATAGCTTCACAGAAGACTTCAAAATGGTTGTTCTGAATACAGTTCTTTTGTGTTTCCCATTATATTGCCACTTGTGTTGGGATATAATGTGTGAAGATGTGTCTCTCTATATATTTAACTGCTAATTCTATACCAGCCCATAGTTAAATACTAGCAGGATCTTGCTATTTTTATTTTGATTTCATATTTTATAAACATTCATTCTTCCTCACCTGCCTAAGGAAATCTAGAACTATTTTTTATTTGCTCTATTAAAGATCTGAAGGCCATTGGTTGCCTTTCACTTTCTAGTGGGAAGTTTTGCATGAAGAGATGAACACTAGCAGAAAAATCAGAGGCAGGAGATTCAGCTAGCAGAGAGAGAGGTGAGTGGGTAAACCACAGCACAGCAGTGAATTAGAGCTGGCCACATGGTAGGACAATATTCTAGGATTAATCAGGTCAGAGTAGCTGGGAGACCTCCCATAAAGAAGGCCTAAGCTTTAAAATAATAAAAAGCATCTGTGTCATCAATTATATCCCTGTTGAGTCCACGCAGGTCCCACTATATACATGGATTCTGGATAGATCTTCATAGCATGTTGTTAAGTAATTCGGTAGATGGCCTTAATTTCTATACCATGGCAGGAAGTTTGCTTTGTATTCATAGTTTAGTAGATATAACATAAACTATGATGATGAGATTGAAATAGGTACTAGGACTTTTACTTGTACTGACAACTCTCTTATAAAGTAACAAGGAACATTTTACTTTAGGAAGAAAACAGGAAAGTGATAGTTTTCTAGATATTACTAACATTCCCTAACCAAGTCTGTATGGTGACTTTAATACTTTGGGTTTATTTCCAGAAAATTGAGTTTTTAAAATTATGTGGATTCTGTGTTCATTCTCCTTTGAGATGATAGTGCTGCTGAGAGACAGACTTCATGAAAGTTTTAATACTCGAATGCACCTAGTCCTCAGCTAGAGAAATTACTTTATGAGATCTCATCTGAAAATGTATAAATGCTTTTCATATATTAATAGTGAAAACTGCCAAGAACCTTTTGGGTGTTTGGCTTTTGCTTGTATATATCCTTTATTTGATTACTCGAGTTATTATAGAACACTCTGACATTATTTCCTCCTCTAGCATTTTCATCAAATATTACATCTAATTGTGTTTCTATATTGATTGCATTGTTGTCATCAAGCAGTCAAACAATTAAAAGTCAGAGAGGTTTTTTTGTTGTTTTTTTTGGTTTTTTTGGTTTTTAGTATGTATAGTCTACCATTTTCTGAGTTTTTCTTAATAGTTCCTCTCCCTTTTTGTGCTAGATACACTACCTTAAAAACTGGTTTACAGTAAAATCAAAACAGAACAACAACAATGAAAAGCGTTGTATTTTGTCTAGATTACTAAAAGATATTTTGATTGATTTTTTTTAAATTGCTTTCCCTTCCACTATTTGGATCCCAACCAATTCACTTCCCTCGCTAATGGAAGAGGGTTTCTAAAACTCTTGATAAAGGTGCAACGCCTTGAGCTGAACTATGAATGAATTTATATTTTGTTAGACACACAAAGTTGCCTTATTAACATGGTTTAAATATCCTCTAAAATTCACTGGATATACATAGTTCTACGATGCTTATCACTCCTTTCTAGAATAATCTGCACATCAGAGATAACTATTTTTCGTTCTTTAAAATCCCACTGAACACCTTCTTCATATAAAACTTGATTTCATATCTTTTTCTTCTGAATATCTTCACATTATTGACACTTTAAAGATTATATCAAACATTTTTTTCTTCATGTGTCTTTTCCCTCAACTTCACTGACAGTGGAGGGAATATATTGTCATGTTTATCATTTTGATTTCTGAAAATTGCATTTCTCCTGTTTCCTACTAGTTCATGAGTTTTTAGGTCTTATTTTCTAGTAATGAGATCCCCCTATAGTTTACTTCCTTTATATTTTGAAACGATATTATTTTATATGTTCATGACACTATGTAGTTTATTGGGTGATGATCATGTCACTCATTGGTTTTTCCTATTCCCATTCCTCTTGCTGTGGAACAACTTGCATTGCTGTGTCCCTTTCTGATTGCTACTGGTCATTCTATGAGTGGTGTCACATTAAGCATTATGTTTATTCCGAGGAGATTTTTTTTTCAACCTGTTTTCTAGTGTAAAGTGTTTTCTATGACACAGGTATGTTTTCTGTGAGGAAAACAGGAAGAAGAGGTGAAGGGGAAAGAGCAAGAGAGAGAATCATTCTAAGATTCCCTCTTCACAGCATTCCAGAGTGAAGGCTGCAGTTCTCTGTATAGTGTGGCTTCTTTCACCACAATTCAGCAATTACACTCCTTCTGCAAGTTTGACTTGTCAGTTGGGTTAAAGGAGGAACATCAAGTAAGCACTCACAATTTATTTTCATTGCCTTTAAGTGTGCATCACCTTTCCAGAACAGAGTTGTCTGGGAACATTCTGATATCAGGGGTAATTATCTTCTCATGCAGTTTTTGACCTCTATTGCTAGTGTGGTCCAGGAACAGGGATATCTATCAGTTTCATAGAAGGTGATAATTGAATTTTACTTCTCTCCCTTATAATAATTTTGAGTGATTTTTGAGAGAAAGTAGGAAATGCCATCTTCCTTTTGCCGTACTATAATAAAAATGTCTTAAAGTTATTAATTACCTGATGATTTGATTTTATATACTGAGAATCTGAAAGATGAAATTTTTCATTCCATAATTTTATACAGTGATGCAGCTATGATGCTTGCAGTTAATACTCCCTAACTGAGAAATGGAATAAGACAGGTAGCATGCTGATAATATTGCAAGTTGAAGATATGAGTGCCAGAGAGGGAAAAACAAATATAAATTAAAATGTTCATGGCATCTTGGGGGGGGGGCTTAACACAAAACAATTTACTTTTATTCATATTTTTAATTTTTGGAGTAAGTTCTCTTTTCCTTTTATTTTGAAATTGATTTTCACTTGACACCTTCATGAAATCTACTTTTATTCATATTGTTAATTTTTGGAGTAAGTTCTCTTTTCCTTTTATTTTGAGATTGATTTTCATTTTACACAATCATGAAATCTATGGGTTTTTTTGATCCTTTCAGTCACTGAATCCCACGGGAAACACTTTTGTCCTCTGGGCCTGATGACCAGACTGAGTCTGCCCAAGTTGTGATGGAGAACATAGGGACCTGGAGACTAGGTTTTGGATTATAGACCAACCTCTTCTACTTTAATTAATTAATGACATCAAGATTATAATCTATTCTGCTCAGATATCTGACTACATTGACTTAACTGAACTCTCAAGCTAACTGAAGCTTGATAGCTAGAAATCAGACCTCTAGTTACTTTCCCCAAGGTAATCCAACTTGTTATTAGCTCATTAGTCAATGTGTTAACTAGTTAAGACTATCAGACCTCTTTTATTGAAGACAGTCAATACTTTGCTTACAGGCTTCACAATAAAGGATACACAAATTCAGCTATAAACTTTTACAGATATAATTTTCTTTTGTTTATAAATTCAGTTTGCAGTGACTAGACACTTCATATTTCCTCCCCTTGTTTTGCCTCTGTTCTAATGTTAATCAATAGAGTTCTTATAAATTAGCTTATCCCTAATAAAACATTCTACTATACTGTCCACTTTTATAATCACAAGTTCAGTTTCCTTTGGTTGTCTTTTAACTATAAACTTAAAGTATTTCTCCTGATAACTATAGGCTACAGCTATCACAGTTACAGATATAAGTTTCCTTTGGCTATCTTTTAACTATAAACTTAAAATGTTTCTCATTATGATACTAGACAGAAGAAAAAAAAAAAACAAACCATTTGCTCAACACATGGGTTTTGCCTTCCCTAAGCTTATCTTAAAGATTGTTCATGCTGTTAACAAATCTATCTCTTCCATAAGGTACAGGAAACCCACTAAAATCTACCTGTCATGGACTTGCTACTCAACCCAGAGGGTGGGATTCTGCCCACCCTCAACCACCAAGACTTAAGGGTTTCAAAT
Organism: Mus pahari; assembly: GCF_900095145.1. Lineage (NCBI taxonomy): Eukaryota > Metazoa > Chordata > Mammalia > Rodentia > Muridae > Mus > Mus pahari. The sequence continues at coordinate 9,001,615 of NC_034593.1, read as the reverse complement.
GTACTTTCTAAAGTGCACATAAGAAAAATTGTTTTCCTAACACATGTACTTAAATTTATTCTCTCTTTATTTGCTTTTTTCCATAGATATTTTCTTTATTTATATTTCAAATTTTATTCCCTTTCCTCATTTCTCCTCTGAACCCCCCCCACCATTCCCCCTCCTCCTGCTCCTGGCATTCCCCTACACTGGGGACTGGAGCTTTCACAAAGCCAAGGGCTTCTCCTCTCATTGATGCCCCACAAGGCCATCCTCTGCTACATAAGCAGCTAGAGCCTTGTGTCCCTCCTTGTGTACTCTTTGATTGGTGGTTTAGTCCCTCAGAGTTCTGGGGCTACTGGTTGGTTCATATTGTTGTTCCTCCTATGGAACTCCAAACCCCTTCAGCTCCTTGGGTCTTTTCTCTGGCTCCTCCATTGGGAACTCTGTTCTCAGTCTAGCGGGTGGCTGTTAGCCCCCACTTCTGTATTTGTCAGATACTGACAGAGCCTCTCAGGACACAGCTATATCAGGCTCCTGTCAGCAAGCACTTGTTGGCATCCACAGTAATGTCTGGGTTTTCTCAATCTTTTCCCAATTGGTTGCTTGCCATTTTGTCTTATTAACAGTGTCCTAAGTCTTATGATATCCCATTTGTCAACTCTTGATCTTAGAGCATAACCTATTGGTGTTCTGTTAAGGAAATTTTCTCCTGTGTCCATGTGCTCGGGACTTCCCCCACATTCTTTGTGTAATACTTTTTGTTTCTACTTGGTTGGTTTCAGCCATGAGCTTGATTATTTCCTGCCTTCTTGGATCTATTTGCTTCTTTTTGTTCTAGAGCTTTCAGGTGTGCTGTCAAGCTACTAGTGTATGCTCTCTTCAGTTTCCTTTTGGAGGCACTCAGATCTATAAGCTTTCCTCTTAGCACTACTTTCATTGTGTCCCACAAGTTTGGGTATGTTGTGCCTTCATTTTCATTAAATTCCAAAAGGTCTTTAATTTCTTTGTTTCTTTGTTTCCTTCCTTCCTTCCTTCCTTCCTTCCTTCCTTCCTTCCTTCCTTCCTTCCTTCCTTCCTTCCTTCCTTAACCAAGTTATCACTGAATAGGGCATTGTGTAGCTTCCACATGTATGTGGGTTTTCTATTATTTTTGTTGTTATTGAAGACCAGCCTCTGTCCATGATGATTTGACAGAATGCATGGGATTATTTCAGTTTTCTTGTATCTATTGAATTCAACTATATGGTCAGACTTGGAGAAGGTACCATGAGGTACTTAGAAAAGGTATATTCTTTTGCTTTAGGATAAAATCTTCTATAAATATCTGTTAAATTCATTTGGTTCATAACTTTTGTTGAAAGTTGGTTTCCCTGTGTCTCTGTCTAGTTTGTGTTTCCATTATCTCACATTGATGAGAGTGAGGTGTTGAAGTCTCCCACTCTTATTTTGTGAGGTGCAATGTGTGCTTTTTTTTTTTTTTTTTTTTTTTTTGGCTTTTTGAGGCAGGATTTCTCTGTGTAGTCCCACTTTGTACACCAGGCTGGCCTTGAACTCAGAAATCCACCTGCCTCTGCCTCCCAAGTGCTGGGATTAAAGGCGTGAGCCACCACGCCCGGCATTTTTCTTTTATGAATCTGGGTGCCCTTGCATTTGAAGCATAGATGCTCAGAATTGAGATTTCATCTTGGTAGATTTTTACCTTTGATGAGTATAAATGTCCCTCCTTTTTTTTTTTTTTTTTTTTTTTTTGATAACTTTAGGTTGAAATTAGAATTTAATCAATATTAGAATGGCTACTCCAGCTTTTTTCTTGGGACCATTTGCTTGGAATACATATTTCCAGCCTTTTACTCTGAGGTAGTTTCTGTTCTTGTCACTGAGGTGGGTTTTATGTATACAGCAAAATGTTGGGTCTTCCTTACATATCCTGTGTGTTAGTCTATTCCTTTTTATTGGGGAACTGAGTCCACTGATATTAAGAGATATTAAGGAAAACAGGTTGTCGTTTCCTGTTATTGTTATTGTTAGAGGTAGAGTTATGTTTATGTGGCTATCTTCCTACTGGTTTGTTCAAAGAAGATTATTTTCTTGCTATTTCTAGGAAGTAGTTTCCCTTCTTGTATTGGAATTTTCCCTTTTATTATCCTTCGAAGGACTGGATTTATGGAAAGATATTATGTAAATTTGTTTTTGCCATGGAATATTTTGGTTTCTCCATCTATGGTCATTGAGAGTTTTGCTGGGTATAGTAGACTGGGCTGTAATTTGTGTTCTCTTAGGGTCAGTATGACATTTGTCCAGGATCTTCTGACTTTCATAGTTTCTGATGAGAAGTCTGGTATAATTCTGAAATGTCTGCCTTTATATGTTACTTGACCTTTTTCCCGTTACTGCTTTTAATATTCTTTCTTTGTTATTTGCATTTGGTGTTGTGATTATTGTGTGACAGGAGGAATTTATTTTCTGGTCCAATTTATTTGGAGTTCTGTAGGCTTCTTGTATGTTCATAGGCATCTCTTTCTTTAGGTTAGGCAAGTTTTCTTCTAGAGTTTTTTTGAAGATATTCACTGGCCCTGTAAGCTGGGTCTCTTCAGTCTCTTCTTTACCTATTATCCTTAGAGATTTTCTGGATGTTTTGGGTTAGGACCTTTTTGCATTTTGCATTTTATTTGACTGTTGTGTCAATGTTTTCTATGGTATCTTCTGCACCTGATATTCTCTCTTCTATCTCTTGTGTTCTGTTCTGATGCTTCTATCTATGACTCCTGATCACTTTTCTTCCATTTTCTATCTCCCAAGTTGTCTCCCTTTGCAATTTCATTAAGGTTTCTCCTTCAATTTTTAGATTCTGGATTGTTTTGTTCAATTCCTTCTCCTGTTTATTTGTGTTTTCCTGTAATTCTTTAAAGGATTTTTGTGTTTTGTCATTAAGGTCTTTCACATGTTTTCCTGTGTTCTACTGTATTTCTTTAAGGGAGTTATTTATGTCCTTCTTAAAGTCCTCTATTAGCATCATGAGATGTGGTTTTAAATCCAAATCTTGCTTTTCAAGTGTGTTGGGTTATCCAGGACTTTCTGTTCTGGGAGAACTGGGTTCTGATGATGCTATGATACAACTTGGTTTCTGTTGGTAATGTTCTTGCACTTGCCTTTTCTTATCTGGTAATCTCTGGTGTTAGTTGATCTTGCTGTCTCTGGCTTGAACTTGTCCCTCCTGTTGGCCTGTAAGCCTTTGTCAGCACTCCTGGGAGACCAGATCTCCCCTGGCAGGACCTGTGCCCAGAGGGCTGTGGAACAGTCCCAGCTCCTAGGTGCAGATGGAGGTAGAAAGGGCCTTGTCCCAGCTACTCCACCACTTCTGGGCTCTTGGCTGGTCTGGCCTTAGACAGTAACCAGAGATAAAATGTTGATCTCACCTCTGAGTCCAAGAGTCAGAGCCTTAACTTTATTCTCTACCTCTAATATTTATATGTGTGTTTCAGCATGTCAAGTCTAGGCATTTACTCAAAATCTCCATTTAGAACAGTCCCAGAGAAACAACCCACAGGTGCTCTAATCTAGACACACACACTTGTAATGGGCCTATTCCTTCTTAACCACAATTAGTTCCACAGACCCTGGACAGCAAAGAAATAGCCAAATCTCCTAACTGGACTAACATTCCCATACCCATTTTCTTAGGTTTCTCAGAGACACATTGCCTCAAAGTCAACAGGAATTAGATAAAGATCATGATGACCCAATTCCTGCTCAACCATCTCCTCTTTCTAGTTTTTCCTTTTTAAATTAAACTAAAATGGAGGCATGTCAGTATTATTTCTTGGCTCTGTACCACAGTTACCTGGCAATAGCAGGTATGCCTGACTCATGATAAAAGAGCGTGTTTTCCCCTCATCTCTCTTACTCTCTTACCCTCTCTGTCTCTTCTATCCCTATTCCCTTCTCTCTCTTCAACTGTTTCTGGCTGACTTCTACTCCTCTCCTCTCCTCTTCTCTTATCTTCTCTTCTCTCTCTTTCTCCTCCCTCAGCTCCCCTCTTCATGCCCCAAATAAACTCTATTCCATACTATATCTTTCATATGAGTGGTACCACAGAGAGAACTGATGCCTTAGCATGGGCCAGCAGAGGAGACCTGCTTCTACCTCAGCATTCTGTGTCTCTACAAAACATATTCCTGATCCATTCTTTCTTTTATATAAAACACAACAGACACACTCCCATCCACTAAGCAGAACTCCTATCAGTTCCCAGAGTCTGAAGTGTCAGACCGTGTTTTAGTCTTAGCCAGGTTTTCTACACATACCATATGTTTGTATAGATTTGTGTCCTTGTGGGAGTAGGGGTTGTTTGACTCTTTTGCCTGTGTTTGGGACACCTTTCCTCCTACTATGTTGCCTTATCCAGCCTTGACAAGAGAGGGTTGTGCTAATTCTCTTTGTAACTTGTTAGGTCATATTTTGTGGATATCCCTGTGAGACCTGATCTTTTATTTGAAGGGAACAGACAAGTAAATCTAGGGGAGGTTGGAGAAGTGATTTGGAAGAGTAGAGGAGGAAAAATATGATCAAATATAGCGTATGAAAGAAAAATAGAAGAAAACAAACAAACCACAATACAAAAACAGGAATGAAGAACAACTCTGATGGTTTGAAAGGTTGGAATATTTGGTTTCCAGTTGGTGGAACTGTTTGGGAAGGATTACCAAGTGTGTTCTTGATTGAGGGGATGTGTCACTGTGGATGAGGCTTCAAAAGGCCACAGCATTCCTTGGGAGCTCTCTCTATATCTTTCTTGGGCTGGATTAAGACATAAGCTCTCAGCTTTCTTGTACTTCATTGCTATTCCTTTCTACCTGCTGCCATCCCCCTCTTTATGATTATAGACTTTAACCTTCTGAAATTGTAAGCACCAAGTTAATTCTTTCTTCCAAAAGTTTACTTGGTCATAATATCTTATCACAACAATAGAAAAAATAGTTAAGATCACCTATGGGTAATTTTTTATATATAGTTTGTAAATATATTAAAAGTGATTATATTGCCTGATTTGAAATAGTTAAGTTATGCAGATTTGGTCTTCAATCTATATTATTGAGTTGGGCTCAATTCCAAGTTTCCATGTGAGTAAGCTCCTAATTTCACATTATAGCATGTTTATATCAATATTGGGTTTCTTTATTCATTGCTCCATTGGTTTCAATGGACTATACATGAAAGTTGTTCTTTATGAAACTTATCAGGTGAACAGTTAGCAGAAATTGCTCAAATTATAGTTTTAGACAAAATATAGCTAAATTATCAGTATAAATTTATATTCTTCAATTCAAAATATATATGCATAAATATTACAGATGGCAATTTATTTTTAAGAGTTGTTAGACTTCTCATAAATATGAGTTATGAGAACGTGGATTTTGTAGCATGAAATACTGGAAGTCTATTGTAAAGGTGCTCTAATAATTGATAACAAATGCTGACTAAATTATGGAAAGAATAACTTGTTATATCAGGCCAAAACTGCATATGTTCAACTTTATAATAATGTTTATATTATGGGTATTTTCAGCAAAAACTTAATAAATTTTAATTCTAGATACCAACAAAAATGATTGCTTAGTCTTAAAATTAATTATAATCTATGTTCCTCACACAGTTTGTTGCAATTTTAATCTGGAAGTCACTATTATAAAAGATATTTAAAAGGAGTTTTGATTTACTGTTCCTTATTCATTTCATAAAAGTGAATATAAAATAACTCAAAATAAATAGAACTATACTAAATGATGTCAGATCATCCATATGTTGAAAAATCTCTGTGTCTGCATGTCTACACTGAAATTTTACAGGTTGAATCTGATGTAAAAAACATTCTATGATAAATATAACTACCAACTTTTAAATATGTTTTCTAAATATTTTTTCTAAATATGTCTAAATATTTATAGTTCTATTTTAATATTTTAATAATTTTAATAATTATATTTTTAATAATTTTTATTTTAATATTTTAAAATATTTTTTAATATTTAGTATTTTTGAGTCTTAATTTCTCATGAAGGAAGCCAGGGTAGTAACGCAAACAGTATAGAAACCAGGAGGCAGGAGTTGATACAAAGGCCATGCTTACTGGCTTGTTCCACAGTTTCCTCATCCTCCTTTCTTATAGAATTCAAGATTACTGTCCTGGAACCGCACCCACAATGAGCTCTGTCTTTTCACATGAACCAACGAATTAAGAAAATGCCTTAAAGGTTTGCCTGTAGCTGGAGGTTATAAACACATTTTCTCAATTGGAGATCCCTGTTTTCCAATGATTCTAGCTTGTGTCAACTTGACACAAGTACTGCTGAAGTACTATTAGTAAAATAATAATAATAATAATAATAATAATAATAATAATAATAATAATAATATACAAATATACCAAGCCAAAGTGAAAGTGAGAAACTTGATATAGTAGTGAATTTTAGTCAGGACCCTTTAGAGTAACAGAACTGATAGAATGGATCTCTCTATATAAAAAAGTATTTATCAGAATGATTTATATGCTGTAGTTTAACCATCTCTGAACAGAAGATCTAAGAATCCAGAAATTGTTTAGACCATGAGGCTGAATATCTAAGCTGGTTTTCAGTATCCATTGAATTTCAAGAAATTTGGCTCTAATGCCAGTGTAGACATGCTATATCTATATTGGTATTGGTATTGGTATTGGTATTGGTATTGGTATTGGTATTGGTATTGGTATTGGTATTGGTATATCTATCTATCTATCTATCTATCTATCTATCTATCTATCTATCTATCTATCTATCATTATCTATCTATCTACTTCCAGCAGAAGGTGTGGCCTGGGTTATTGGTAGGTCTTCCCCCTTCAAAGGATCTAGATTAAAGTTTGTGTTCCCACCTCAAAGATCCAGATTGAAGATCAGCATTAGAAGTGTATCTTCTCATTTCAAATTAAGCAAAAATCTCTCACATGTGTGCCCTTCTGTTTTTGTTCAGGACAACGTCAAGTTGACAATGAAGAATAGCCATCACAAGTAGATACACTTTCCTTTATTCCTCAGTTTACCCTCAGACAGCTATCTTTACTAGTAAGATGTTTCTGAACTCTGATTATGGGATTACTTACATCCCTCCATCCCCACTGAGCTCTGAGTGGAGGGATATGATGAAGACATCCCATTTGGAGCTGTGTGTCACAAGTCTCTCTGTACAATGTCTTACTGTGGGTCTCTGTATTTGTTCCCAACTGACACAGGAGACTTTTTTTTCTGATAGTTGCTAAGTATGACACTGATCTATATTTAAAGGGACTGTTAAATGGAGGCATCACCTTACTGTTGTGATGACTGTAAAGTTTGTGATATCATCAAGTTTAGTACAAAAGTTTTTAAAAGTAACTTACATGGAAGTGTAGTGCTTTCAAGAACATAAATCGATGTTCTTGTACGCATGGTTTTCTCTTTTTCTTTTCCTCATTCTTTTTCTATCACTCTTTACCTCCCTTCCTCCTTCTTTCCACCCCTCCTTCCCTTCCTTCCTTTCTTCCATCCTTCCTTACTTTATTTTAATTGAACTGGTGAAAACAAAGAGACAATCAGTCCTATAATCTCCACAAATGCTCCCTGAGCCTTGCATCTATCACCATCTGGCCACAAAGACAGCATTCTGTTTATTACATACCAAAGCCTGGATCCTGCTGATGCATAAACAGTAATTAAAACACAAGCCAACCATGCATGCCAGATCTGTTAGAACTATCCTTTGAGTATCATAGACTTTCTATGCCAATGGGCTTATTGAGAAATTGGCTAGTGATTAAAGATTAATGATTTATGTCTACAAATGAGGTTCATTTGCTGCTTACTGAAATATGTTTGACAGCATCTTTCTGATTTTCCTAGAACCCAGAGTCACAGACACAATCATTCTTAAGACACTATCTCAGTTAATTTTAAACATGAGCTTGAGATGTCAACATATAAAGTCACAGGTATTTTAACAATCATTCTTGGTAATAGCATTACCAAGAATTCTTTTTATATGCCCTCTTGTATAACTATTTTTATTTTCTTTGGTATCAAGTATAATTCTTACATCTTCCATATTGGAGAAAACCACCATTTAGAATCCTTTTCTTTTTCAGCTTTGCTTCTGTAATTCATACATTCTATGGCTGGTCACAGTCTCTGCTTAAAGCAACAGGACATGATGGATGAAAAAGCAAACCCATGGAGACACTTACAACAAAGCTGGGTGGTGCCATTGATTAATCAGTGTTTTGCTTTTTAAGGTGTTCAGATTTTTTACAATTTGTTAATTCCAATGAGTAAGCTGATGATTGAGAGTGTTACTCAGCTAACTGTAAAATTATTAAAGTACATTATAAAGTAGCTGATATTCTTTTTTATTTGAATACAGATTTTCTCTCTTAATTTCTCCTAGTTGCTCCTCACTGCCCTCTCACATCAGGATCTACCCAGTTTGTGTCTCTCATTTGAAAAATGATAACAGGCTTCTGGGTGTTAAAAACAAATCTTAACAATATGTAGTATAATATGATATAATAAAAACCATCCTTCTCTTTGTATATATTGGAACAACAATAAGAACGAACCAGCACCTCCAAGCTTGAGTCTCTAGCTGAATATGTAGCAGAAGATGGCCTAATCGGCTATCATTGGGAAGAGAGGCCCCTTGGTCTTGTAAACTTTATAGGACCCAGCACAGGGGAAGGCCAGGGCCAAGAAGTGGGAGTGGGTGGGTAGGGGAGCAGGGGCGGGGGGGAGGGTATAGAGAACTTTCGGGATAACATTTTAAATGTAAATAAAGAAAATATCTAATTAATAAATAAATAAATAAATAAATAAATAGCAATCATATTGAGTTTTGGTGACCCAAGTCAAAAGAAAAATAAAAGAACACTAAAAGAAGGCACAAGAATCAGAGTCCCACTCATTTGTACATTCAGGAATCCCATAAAAGTACTAACCTGAAGACTATAGTGTATACGTAGAGGACCCAGTACATCTCTGTGTAAGTTCTGTGCATGCTGTTTCAGTATTCGTGAGTTCATATGAGCTTTGATCAGTTGTTTTAGAGGGCTCTTCTTCTCTTAGTGTCCTCTGTCCCCTCTGCGTACCTCAATCCTTCTGCACCCTCTACTATTTGGTTCCCTGAGCTCTGAGGGATTTGATGGAGATATCCAATTTTGAGCTGTCTGCCTTTGTCTCTTTCTGTGTGTGTGTGTGTGTGTGTGTGTGTGTGTGTGTCTGTCTGTCTTTCTGTCTGTCTGTCTGTCTGTCTGTCTGTCTGTCTCTCNTCTGTCTGTCTCTCTCTCTCTCTCTCTCTCTCTCTCTCTCTCTCTCTCTCTTTCTCTGTCTTCATAATATCTGGATGTGGGTCTCTCTATTTGATGATGGCTGAGCATACAATCAATGAGTATAGAAGAATGTCATTAGTTTTGTCGTGGAGTTGGCATTCAGTTTTCCCTTTCGTTCACCTGCACAGTAAATTTTTGGTTCACAGACACTAGAATATGGGGGTAAAAGTTCTATGTAGGTAGCAGTTTGGCTTTTCCATGTTCATTGCGTTGTGAGGGTATTGTCTCTAGCAATGGGGTGTTTCTGTCGGTTTGGGGAGAGCAACTATTGTCTTGGCAATAGCCTAGGTATTTTTCATGGGAATATTTTGGCTGACAGTTTAATCTCTGTCCCATCTGTGTCCCCCAATCCTTCTGCTCTCTCTTCTATTTGGTTGAAGAAGACATCCAATTTTGACACAGATATAACTCAGTTCTGGTGGTGGAAGACAAGAGATTTGGTATTTGGTGACAAGAGATGGTTGGCAGGGTTTTTGTCTCTCTCATTATTTGGAGACTTCATTAGGACCCCCCTTCATATATGTAGGAGGTTTATACTGCCATAGGGTTCCATACTTCCCCTCAAATGTTCCTTAAATGTTCCTCAATTCTAGCTGTCTTTCCCCTTATTTCCTCTCTCAATTCCATCTTCCCTCCCTCTTCCTACCCAATATTTTCATTTTTTTTCTCTCCCTTCTTCCACTAATATCTCTCCATCTATTCAATTTCTCTATCACAGGGAGATCCCTGTGTTCCCTCTAGTCCCTTCTTGTATGTCTATACTCTCTGGGTCTATGGGTTGTATCTTGGTTATTATTTGTTTAGTGGCTAATATCAAGATATAAGCAAATACATTCAAAACCTATTTTTCTGGGTCTTAGTTATCTTGAGAGAGACCTAGCAGGTGACAAGGCAAGGAAATGAAACCCTAAAGAAATGTGAATAAAAACTCAGTTCAGATTGAATTTGTCAATTTTGACTGGACTTTAGGAGTTTAAAGCCAGGCACTTCTTTGTTGCCATATGTAAAATGAACACAGAACAATTTGGGAAAAAGATTTTAGGCAATAATCATTTTAATTCCAAATACACAATCAAGCTTAATGTGTGGCTACATAAAAAAATCCTTTACAAAGTACTTGTGACCATGAGTATATGTTCTATAATTAAAAGACCTAAAATCTAATGTGGTCCCTGACTGATATATGATAGAAATCAGCTGGTAAGTTTGACATTTACCCAAAGGATGGGTAATGGTCTATAGAGGAAAGTCTGGGATGAGCCTTGTAGGATATGGTTATTTTTCAGCATTTGTTCTCACCCTTCCTAATGTGGCAGACCTTAATAAAAATTCTCATGTTACTGTGACACTCAACCATAAAATTATTTTTTTGCTACTTTATAAGTATACTTTTTCTACTTTTATGAATAGTAATGTAAATATTTTTGGAGACAGAAGTTTACCAAAGGATTTTGGACCCACATATTGAGAAATTCAGCTCTCTTGCAAAAGGTAGGTGATATATGCCTACACAGATATTTACTGACTTGTTAACAAAATTCACTCCCAGACTTCTGGATGCAAAAATGGGTGTTTTTCCTCTACTGAGAAGGGGACCCATCTGTTTAACTTTCCTGGTTTCCTTAGTGATCTATTCACACAAGGGAGGACCTTTGTGTCCCTAAGGGGGGACCTTTGTGTCCCTAACATTGACTCACTCAGGATGACTTTCCTGGAGTTCCACTCATTGTGCTTCAAATTTAATAATTTCATTTTGTTGTTACAATTGAGCAATACTCCATTGTGTAAATGTACCCCATTTTCTTCATCCATTCATCTGTTGAGGGACCGCTTGATGGTTTCTAGCCTCTGGATATTATGAATAGAGTAGCAATAAATGTAATTTACTCAGTGTTCCATGATAGGATAAAGCATACTTTGCATATTCCCAAGAGTGATACAACTGGAGATTGAGATAAATGGATTTCTGTCAAGAGAAACCACCATACTGATTTTCATAATGGGCTCTGCAAGGTACAAGTTTGCCCTCCCAACAACAATGGAAGAGTGTTCTCCTTGCTCACATCCTTAGTAGCATAATCTGTCACTTGTATTAGTGATCCTTGCAGTTGAAAGTTTACAAGACACACATCATGCTCCAGAGTATAGGAGTATAGGAGTATACTCCAGAGTATAGGAGTTTTTCTGTTTGCTTGTTTGTTTTAAGGATGGAGGGCTGAGAAAGTCTTACTATGTATTTACTAGCTATTTTGGAACTCACCATATGTACTAGATTGTCCTCAAACTCATCGAAATCCACTGCACTGATGTTATATATGCTGTAAATAAAAGTGTATGCCACTACATATAGCCAAAGTGGCACTCTCGGGCTCTGTCTCTGTCTCTCTGTCTCTCTGTCTCTCTCTATCTCTCTCCTCCTTTGAGTGTTTAATCCCTAGAATTATTGAAGTCTTTTAATTCACTCATATCAATGACAATATAACTTTTTTTGTAAATACAGGAAAGTATTAGTGAAAACATGGCTGACCTCTTTATAACTTTAATGGTTTTATAAATACAGAACTGACACAATTTATAAAGCTGTTAAAATTAATCCCACCATTAAAATAAACTCCATATTACATTTCGACATTAGTAACTGAACTATTAACTTCTGAGTCAGCAAAGAGAGCCTACGGTGATGAAAACAGATTGAAGCTAGCAGAACAGGATTGTAGGTTTACCTGGTCAGGAATGCTCAATTTCCCCATATGAACTGTCTTATCTTTACAGACTGTTTTTTTTCTTCCTGGTCAATGGCATTTTTTGCATGTAAAAATATGTTGTTTTGCTTGAAGAGCTAATATTGGTGGGTAGATATTTGGCCAAGTTTGTCCCCTTTGTTTACTTCTTAAGATTCCTATACTGACTTATTCATGGCAGTGCAATGTTAAAAAATGTTATAGAAGTTGATACATACTTCCTGAAGTCCAGTGCCTTCACAGACACAGCAACAGATCTAGTAGTGGATGTTATATTCAGAGAAATTTACATGCATTGATGAAATTATCCCCAACTCAAGCTCACACATTCAAAATACAAATATCTGCACAAGCAAAATCATCAATAGTTACAAACATTAGCCCTTCACAATTTCTGCCACTTGTTTAAAAAATAGTGGATACTTGAAGATAGAAATAAAATATTTTCTATAAAGAAGTAGAAAAATACATAGAAGTAAAAGCAACTAACACTGAAATATGTTTGCTTAGCTGTTAAAATTACTCAAATTGATGAAACTGATTCAAGCATATTTTGAAAACAGTTTAAACAATCTGTAGGTACATGAACATGCAAGTGTAAGCAGGTAAGAGGAAAAGCTCAGATACCATTATAGAGATCATGCATTTACTTATGGGTGTATTTATGTGTGTGAATGCATGGACATGTGTATACATGTGTTTCTATATGTATGCATGTGTGTGTGTGTGTGTGTGTGTGTGTGTGTGTGTTACAAAGAGTGGGGGATGCCACATGTTGAGATTAAGGGAAGATAGAAAAGACTGATAGAAATTATGAGATTTCCTGACTAACGGAGAAGACTGAGCAGAATGAAGCCTTATTTAATAAGGAAGGATGAACCAAGGGGCCTCTGGGAAGAACTCCAGGCCCCTTGTGAATCATGCAAGGTGACTTCTTTTACATTTGTCTTTTCTATAGTTGCAGATAATTACTAAACCTACTCATGATTGTCCAAGTTTATTTAAAACAATCTAGCCTTTTTATTAATCTTAATAAAAAGATTAATTATTTTTAATCTTTCATGATACAGAAAAAATGTTGCTAACTTTCATGGTTACATCAGAATCTGATGTAACAATAGCTTTTCAATGTTCATTCCTGACAGATCACATCTACTTGGCTTGTAGCCTCCCATCATTTAGATAAATAATACCCTTTTTTTTCTCCATGGAATTATACATTCTGGGTTTTAAGATAGAAAGTAGGTAAGTGGATTTAAGTATATCATTGCTTATTTTTCTGACATTTCTTTCCGACTTTTTAAAAATTAAAACTCAGATACAAGAGGTCAAGCTATTCTTGACAAGGTGGTTGAAATATTTTAAATATTTTGTAATGATCTTCTTCAACCTGATCACTTACATTAAGAGTGAAGTTTACTGGATAGTCATTCTCTACAGTACATGACACAGCCTAGGATAACAAGCTCCACTCAAAATCCTGACTTCTGACAGAGGCTTTTATTTAGACAGATTTGAAAATTCTTAGGAAAAGTTCTTTTTTTTTTTTTTTTTTCAGAGTCCTCAATATGTAAGAAGACGAACAGTTCAGCAGTGCCTCCAGCTCCTTAAAACCCTGTCTCCAACCCCCAAAGGAGCACCATCAGAAAGGATGTACCTAATCCTGTAGAAACATGAGGTCCCAGGGAAGGGGGATGCCCTGGGCTGGGGGCGGGAGAGGGGGAGCACCCTCTCATAGGAAAGAGGAGGAGGAAAGGGACAATAGGATTAAGAACTATGAGAGGAACATATTCTGGGTATATGCTCAGGAGAGGTATTGCTGGATCTTCCTGTAGTTCTATGTCCAATTTTCTGAGGAACCGCCAGACTGATTTCCAGAGTGGTTTTACAAGCTTTCAATCCCACCAGCAATGGAGGAGTGTTCCTCTTTCTCCACATCCTGGCCAGCATCTGCTGTCACCTGAATTTTTGATCTTAGCCATTCTGACTGGTGTGAGATGGAATCTCAGGGTTGTTTTGATTTGCATTTCCCTGAGGGTGGGTAGGGGAGCAGGGTGGGGGGAGGGTATAGAGAACTTTCAGGATAGCATTTGAAATGTAAATAAAGAAAATATCTAGTAAAAAAAGGAAAAAAAAAACATTTAAGTCAAAAGAACTATGAGAGGGGGGACCTGGAGGGGATGCGATGTCTGAAATGTAAATAAATAAAATAATTAAATTATTACTTTTTTATTTTTTAAAAAAGACTGCTATTGCAGAAGAGGATTGGAATGCAAGTTGCCAGTCAGCTGAGCCTTCCTTAGCTAAAAATGCTGGGAGAGGCTCCCTGTCCTTGCTATGCTTTGAGGAAGAACAGAGGCCAGTTACTAATCTCCCCCAGCCCAAGGGCAGGGCTGGAAAGCTTGACTTACATGCATCTCTTGAAGTCTGAAGGACATGGCAGGCAAAGGCTCATTGCCAAACTGAAGGCAAAAGCAACGGGACAAGAAGCAGCAGGACAGTTGGGCAGGCCACAGGAGTCTTACTCAACTTATGATGGGTCCAAGGTGTGTTGTTCCTGGAAGTCCTGAGTACAATGGTATCTGGGGTCCTGTGAAGTGGTTCTGAGAAAGCTTTCCAGTATCCTGGCAGAGAAGAGGCTGTCCTCTCTTATGTCAGATGCTATCATTAAGGTCCTGAGGGAAGGATGCTACCAAGAGAAACAAAGTCCATATAAAACACTAACTTACCCAAGACACTAGAAGTCAGGTCAGAGGGACACTTTCCAGTATCTAATTTCTTACATTGCTTTCTTTTTCTTCAGCTTATTTCCCTGTTTCCTGTTCAGCAGTGGGGTAGTCAGATGAAAGTTTTTTAAGAAAAAAGGATAGTGAATTATCTTCTCAGAGCTTCCTGCTTGAAACAGATCATGAGGTGAGAACTCTGTCCTTCAGATGACCTTTAGAATCCTCCCCTAGTACTCTCTTCGTACCTTCAACTTTTCTGTATTTTCTCAAAACAAAAGACTATGGATACAGAATACTGATTCTAACTGGAGATTTACCTTTAAATGAAAACTGGAGTTTATTTTGTTATACAGGAATGAATTGAGCTGTTATTGAACCTGGAGGCCTTTTTATTGTCTGAAAATGAGTGGAAAATCATAAGGCTTGTGCAAGATTTCATCTAAGAGGAGAAAAAGAGCAGACTCCTACAAAATGGGCTTGACTAGGCCCAGAGAACATGGAGTTTTCCTAATCCGATCTTGTTCATTGAACATGCTAACTACTTAACTACCTTTCATGTAGCAAATCTTCCTTGGCTCATATTATGTGCAGTTGGTTCTGTTCTTCAATCCAGCATCCTACAGAAATGCTATGCATAATTTTGATCTTGTGGTACAATTGCTTATATTGTCTATCATCATAATATTGTATATTATGTTCATTATGCCATTTCCAAAGGCTGAACTGATCTTTAAAAAGACTTATAAACCTCAGTTTGCTATTCTTCTGCTTCACTTGCTCTGTAGTCTCATTATACAATTGCTTATTCAAATCTGAGGAAGTTTTTTTCTATAAGGTAGTGATTATGAAAATGCGGTCTTTCTTGCTTTCTTACAACAAAGCATTGTTAGTCTTCTCATTCAAAGCTGCCAGCACAAATCTCTGCCCTTTAGCCAAAGAAAGCTCATGGGCTTTAGACACTTTCTTTTGATATGTTTTTTTTGTTGTTGTTCCATTTCTGTCATTGTTCACAGAGTCATCTCAAGGATTTAGGATATTTTAGGATCCCTAAGATAATGCTTGTATGCACTAAGTCATGTTTGGTATTAATATTCTCAGTTCTAATTTTTTCTGGTTCTCTGTAATTGAGAAATGTGAGTTTATGACTGAGCCACAGGGGTGTTACAGAAGGAGCTCCTCAAGGGTGGCCTTACTTTCACTGCTAATCTTTTGGGTCCTCATTCCCAATTGCTTTCAGGAAAGAGGCTGATGAGCACAGGTCTCTTGGCAACTGTTCCTCTGTAGGATGACCTGTCAGTTGCCACACCACTTTCACTGACATTAAATATATTAATTCCTAAACAACTTTTAGCATATTTCAACATCATGTTTTATATCAAAAGCTTTAGTAGTCTCTGACTTTTTGTAACATCTTTTTTTCACTTGTTTTGCTATACATTAGTAAGTGACAAAACCGGTTTATTTTTGGAATTCGTACACACACACATTTCATTGTACTATGACTGTATACATCAGCCATAACATTGCTTATTTAATGAAATACTTTCATTCATTTTAATATTAATATTAAATGAATTAATATTAATATGCCATGTATTAATATTAATATGCCATGTATTTTTAATGTCGTTTTTAAAAATAGTTATTTTATTTTAATATAAAATAAATAATCTTATTTAAAAAATAAAAATGGTTTTAATTATGTTCTCATTAATATATTCTATTTGCATATTCTTCAAACACTTTTATTAGAAGATTAATATATTTACCAAAAAGTAAAGCATGAAAAATGTGTGAAAAAAGAAAATCACTATTACTGTTAATAATTTTTTTATTTTGAGTATTATTTAGAGAAAAACTGTATATTCTTTACTAGATTGAATCCTAATTTTAAAACCTTAGCATTGAAAAAATTTACTGAAGTTTTGAAAAGGTCGTTCTTATTTTTTAAATTATTTTTTGTATATTGACCTATAGTAGAAAATATTTTATATTAAAATTGTAAGCAATATTTTTAAAAAATCAAATAATTTCAATATTATTGAACAATATTGTATTCCTGATATATTTTTAATTGTTTGTGTTCCAGAATTAATAATGATAGTAATATTTTATGGCTATTTACTACCTTAAAATCTGCTCTATATATTAGTATAAAATATGTGTACTCTATTGCAGTAAATGTTATAGTTCATAGTATATTTAAATACTCTGTATTGTATTTGTATGTGTATGTGATATGTATATACATTCCTCTACTACTGTCTATATCTCCTGCTTTTGTATGCTTGAATGTGCCCTCTAAAACGTATTTTGAAATTTAATTTCCATTATGAAAATAATGGAAATACTTAAGAGATAAGAACAGTAAGAACAGTTAAGAAGAGTCTATCCTTGTGGATGACTTGACTATATTTTCTTCAGTGTGATGCTCCTGGAGGTCCTAGACTTTGGAACCAGGAGACAAAAAAGTAATTTCCATTGTAAACTAGAAATATCTAGAAATATCTTAAATCTTTATTGGATGGAGAAATAGGATTATGAAAAACATTTGTCCAAATTTTGGTTTCTTGTGATAATCAATATCTCAAACTGTGAAGGAAGACTTTGGCAATGCTGCACACCTTTAGAGAAAGTTCAGAAAATATAGACTGTCCTGGAAACTAGACATTTTTTAGAGAATATTAGATGTATGATCATAGTGTTGATAGGAATGTGAAGAGTAAGTGCTTCCCCAACAGGGTCTTAGATTGTACTGAACATGGTAGTAGAAACTGGAAGGAATACCAGTTAGCTATAAAGTTTGGTCAAATTGCATTTGTGCTTTATAACAACAAAACAACAAAAAACCAGCCTAATTCTATGAAGGAATATGAAGGATCTAATATGTTGTATAAGCTGGATTGCCCAAGTTTCAGTGTTGACTGAAGACTAGCATAACAGCGAGTAAAGAATTTTACCATACATGGCATCAAAAGAAAGATGAGTATTCTGTCTGTTTCAGGCTTTGTTGCCTCACTGGTACCACAGGATACCGAGGGCTGGAGATCTGTGCAAAGTATATCAAGTTGGTTTGGAATCTAAATCTTACTAGATTGCCAATTTTGAAGTTTCCTGAACTTACACTAAAGGGTGTACTCCTGTAATCATTCTGTCCTTTTTCTAAAGAGAGGTCATAAATCACTTTCAGCCATGTCAGTTATAGAAATATTGAAAGGATACTTGACAGTCAAAGCTCACAAAAGGATAGAATCGCCATAAATAAATGAAGCCCAAACATATATGTATGTATATGCAAATGCTGATAGTATCAACCAAAATTAGTTTAAACTTATAGCACTGATTTTATACATTTATATATTACATCAAAAGGATGAAAGGACCCATCAGAAGTTATTATTTCCTTTATTATGTTTTAGTGATAATATTTTATCTTAAATTTCTAAGCATTTATTTATGATATGAATAAAATTATATAAAATTCTAATGATCTTAAGTGCTACAGTTTCTATTTATTCCTCTTTTTATTGGATATTTTATTTACTTACATTTCAAATGTTATCCCCTTTCCCAATTTACCCCAATAAGCCCCCTACCACACTCCCCCTCTTCCGGTTTCTGTGTATGTCAGGCTCTGGCAAAGCCTCTCAGAAGACAGCTATAGCAGGCTCCTGTCAGAATGCATTTCTTGGCATCCAAAATAGTGTCTGCATTTGTTGGTTATATATGGGATGCATTCCCCAGGTGGGGCAGCCTCTGGATGGCCTTTCCTTCAGTCTCTGTTCCATACTTTGTCTCCATATTTGCTCACGTGAGTATTTTGTTAAACCTTCTACGGGGGACCGAAAGACCCACACTTTGGTCTTCCTTCTTCTTGTGCTGAGTGTGGTCTCTGAATTGTATTATTGTTATTCTGGGCTTTGAGGCTAATATTCACTTACCAGTGAGTTCATACCATGGGTGTTCTTATATGACTGGGTTACCTCACTCAGAATGACGTTTTCTAATTCCATCCATTTGCCTAAGAATTTCATGAATTCATTGTTTTTAATAGTTGAGTAGTACTCCATTGTGTAAATGCACCACATTTTCTGTATCTATTCCTCTGTTGAAGGACATCTGGGTTGTTTCCAACTTCTGGCTATTATGAATATGACTGCTATGAACATATTTGAGCATGTGCCCTTGTTATATGTTGGAGCATCTTTTGGGTATGTGTCTAGGATGGGTATAGTTGGGTCCTCAGGAAATACTATGTCCTATTTTCTTTGGCACCACAAGACTGATTTACAGAGTGGTTGTACTAGCTTGCAGTCCCACCAAAAATGAAGGAGTGTTCACTTTCATCCACATCCCTGCCAGTATCTCTTATTATCTGAGTTTTTGATATTAACCATTCTGACTGGCATGAGGTAGAAGCTCAGGGTTGTTTTGATTTGAATTTCCCTGATGACTAAACACTCTTTTGTTTTAGTGTATCTGTTTTTATTTGGTGGTCCTTGATCCACTTGAACTTGAGCTTAGTACAAGGAGACAAGAATGGATCAACTTGCATTCTTCTACATGCTGACCTCCAGTTCAACCAGCACCATTTGTTGAAAATGCTGTCTTTTTTCCACTGGATGGTTTTAGCGCCTTTGTCAAAGATCAAGTGACCATAGGTGTGTGGGTTCATTTCTGAGGCTTCAATTCTGTTCCATTGATCTACTTGCCTGTCTTTGTACAAATATCATGCAGGTTTTTTTTTTTGTTGTTGTTGTTGGTTTTTTGTTTTTTTTTTTGTTTTTTTTTTTAATCACTCTTGCTCTGCAGTAGAGCTTGAGGTCAGGGATGCTGATTTCTCCAGAATTTCTTTTATTTTTGAGAATAACTTTCCTAATCCTGGATTTTTTGTTATTCTAAATGAATTTGCACGTTGCTCTTTCTAACTCTATGAAGAATAGAGTTGGAATTTTAATGGGGATTGCATTGAATCTGTAGATTGCTTTTGAGAAGAGGTACATTTCTACTATATAAATCTTGCTGATCCATCGGCATTCCAGAACTTTCCTTCTTCTCAGATCTTCTTCTATTTCTTTCTTCAGAGACTTGAAGCTCTTGTTATACAGATCTTTTACTTGCTTGGTGAGAGTCACACCAAAGTACTTTAAATTATTTGTGACTATTGTAAAGGGTGTCATTTCTCTAATTTCTTTCTCAGCCTGCTTATCCTTTGAGTAGAGGATGGTTACTGATTTGTTTGACTTAATTTTTATGTCCAGCCACTTTACTGAAATTCTTTATCCAGTGTAAGAATTCTCTGGTGGAATTTTTGGAGTTACTTAAGTATACTATCATATCATCTGCAAATAGTGATATTTTGACTTCTTCCTTTCCAATTTGTATCCCCTTGATCTCCATTTGTTGTCGAATTGCTCTGGCTAGGACTTCAAGTCATATATTGAATAGGTAGGGAGAAAGTGGGCAGCCTTGTCTAGTCCCTGATTTTAGTGGGATTGATTCCAGTTTCTCTCCATTTAGTTTGATGTTGACTACTAGTTTGCTCTATATTGCTTTTATTATTTTTAGGTATGGGCTTTGAATTCCTAATCTTTCCATGACTTTTATCATGAAGGGGTGTTGGATTTTGTCAAATGCTTTCTAAGTATGTAATGAGATGATCATGTTTTTTTTTTCCCCCTTCGAGTTTATTTATATAGTAGATTATGTTGATGGATTTCCATATATTGAACCATCCCTATATTCTTGGAATATAGCCTACTTGATCATAATATATGATCATTTTGAGGTGTTTTTGGATTCAATTTGTGAGAATTTTATTGAGAATCTTTGCATCAATATTCATAAGGGAAATTGGATTCAAGTTTTCTTTCTTTGTTGGGTCTTTATGTGGTTTAGGTATGAATGTAATTGTGGCTGCATAGAATGAATTGGGTAGTATTCCTTCTGTTTCATTTTTTGTGGAATAGTTTGAAGAGTATTGGTTTTAGGTCTTCTTTGACAGTCTCATAGAATTCTGTAGTAAGTCAATCTGGTCCTGCACAATTTTTGTTTGGGAGACTTTTAATGACCTTTGCTGTTTGATTTCAGGTTTGGGGACTGTTTAGATTGTTTACTTGATCCTGATCTAATATTGCTACCTAGTATCTCTCTAGAAAACTGCATTTCATCCAGATTTTCCCGTTTTGTTGAGTGTAGGCTTTTGTAGTAGGATCTGTTTCTGTTGTTGCCTGTGTTATCCTGTGTTTCTTTAAAGGAGTTATTTATGTCATTCTTAAAGTCCTCTATCATCATCATGAGATTTGATTTTTAAATCTGAATCTGCCTTTTCTAGTGTGATAGGGTATCCAGGACTTGCTATGGTGGGATAACTGGGTTCTGATGATGCCAAGTAACCTTGCTTTCTGCTGGCTATGTTCTTGAGCTTGCCTCTTGCCATCTGGTAAACTCTAGTGCAACCTGCACTCACTGTCTCTGACTGGAGCCTCCCCTCCTGTTATCTTGGTTGTGTCAGATCTACTCAGAGTCTAGCTGTCTCTGTGGTCTTGTGACCCTTTTATCCTGGGTGTACAAGTTCCTGGGGGTCAATCTGCCTCTGAAATTCCTAAATCTTGTTGTGACCAAATGCCTGAGAGCCTGGGATCATATGATCCTATGATAATGGCTGTGTTAGAGCACCTGGGAGTAGAGCTTCCTCTGGGTCTTGTGGGGTTTGGTAAGGAAATAGCACCCAAGGTCTCCTCAGAGTACTGGTTTAGACTAGTAGGATCCTGAGCCACTGGCTGGGCACGGATTCCTGTATCCCTGCATCCCTGGGCCTTCCAATTACTCCCTGCGTTGTGTGGATGTTGTAGCCTCCTCACCTATGATCCTGGGTGTGTCACAGCTTTGGGGAGTCCAGCTTCCTCTGTGTGTTCTGGGCCTAGGTGCAGAGCTCATGCCCAAGGTTTGCTCAGGGCACAGGTTCAAATTGGAAGAAACGCATGACTCTGACCAGAAAGAGGGTCCTGTATCCCTGGGTGTCCTAGTTACTCCCTGTTTTGGGGTGGATATTGTGACCTCCTCACTTATGATCCTGGGCATGTTAGAGCTCTTGGGAGTCCAGCTTCCCTTGGGTGTTGTGGGATTGCATGCAAAGCTAGCATCCAAGGTCTGCTCAGGGCACTGGGTCAGACCGGAAGGACAAGTACTATTCTTTCAGTACTGAAATCAAAAGTTATACATTTTTAAATCAAGTAAAAATCTTGTCTAATTCTAAATTGAATTTAGAAACATTGGGATATATTATTATTTTCTTTTCCCAACAAGGCATCCAAAATGCCTTGAGATAAAGGCAACCAAAGAATGTCTTTAGCACCAACAACTGTGTTTTGTGCCTTACTACCATTTCTCAGGAAAACTATGCTGGTTCATTCAAAATGTATTTATTTATATTCTTTTAGATATTCTAAGAAATATCAGAAATACAAGTTGAACGTAAATTTGTGCTATAAGTGTGTTTGTATATATGTATATGTTCTGGCTCAGACCTGTAACTGTAGGACTTTATATCAACATTTTCTAATTTTTTTTTTTTTTTTTGATTTTTCGAGACAGGGTTTCTCTGTATAGCCCTGGCTGTCCTGGACCTCACTTTGTAGACCAGCCTGGCCTCGAACTCAGAAATCCGCCTGCCTCTGCCTCCCGAGTGCTGTGATTAAAGGCGTGCGCCACCACGCCCAGCTTCTAAATTTCTTGAACCTGCTTATTTCTTTTTGTTTGTTTGAATTGTTTCTTTTTTTCTATGTTGCCCAGGATAGCCTGGCATTCCCTTTTTAGACTAGGTTGGCCTTGAATTCACAGAGATCCTCCTTCTTCTGTCCTCTGAGTGCTTAGATGAAAGGTACATGCCACTATGCCTAGCCCTTGTATCTGTTTATTATGGCTGTTTTCCTTGCATACATTTTCAAGTAGTCAAGGCTATTCTGGAATTCACTGTATACAGTTGAAGATGATCTTGAACTCACAGGTGATGACATTGTAAGAGTGAATCTTCATACCTATTTTTCTCTCTCTCTCTGTCATATATATATATATATATATATATATATATATATATATGTATTCCATTTTGAAGTGGTAGAAATGTTAAAACATAATTAAGATATTTAACTAGAAAGAGAAGTCATAAGAAGGTTGGAGAATGAGGAAGGACCAAGTAAACAGTCTGTCAAGGTATGATAGCATCATATAAACAAGAAACAAAAGTTCCCCTAACTGAAGATTTGAAAGGTGTGGAAATATAATAATCATGAACACTGAGATGATTGCTATGGCTTTAGCATGTCAGGACTTTTTATATGAGTAGTTAAACTCATAGTTAATAAACATAGCTCATTAGCTAACTTCATAATGACTATCAAACTTACTGTTTCAAAACTTATCAACTATTAAATTCATTTTCTTGTCTTTTCTATATAAACTGAATTTCCAGGAAGAATATGGCAGAATATACAGGTATAGCACAGTTATACTGTATAGAGGAGTGGCAGTGAATAGAAACATAAGGAGATAAAGAGTTAAAAATAACTGATTGCTCATTCTCACTGTAAGAATTGGGGGGGGGTATAGGGGACTTTTCGGGACAGCATTTGAAATGTAAATGAAGAAAATACCTAATAAAAATTGGGGGAAAAAAAAAGAATAGCTCTCAATGGAGGACACACTGTTTCCTAACAGAATTGGAGAATTTTCTTGGAATTAGAGTTACAAATGGGTTTGGGCTCCAGGTGCATTCTGGGTATCAACCTGTGTTCTCTGGAAGAGCAGCCAGTGTATTTATCAGCTTCCAAGTTATTTTCTTATTCCAATTCTTATATATAGTTAGGTTATGTGTTTGTCATATTAAAATTATTTTTAACATGAAATAACTTCAAGGATATGTTTGATATGAATTAAAAATGTAAAATTATCAATTGATGAACCATGTGGGATATAAAAGAAATCAAGTTGATATATTTTGTCAATTACAAATTTTGCTTTTGTGTTTAAAAGGTATAATATCTGTAAATATTGTATTGGATTAATGCTGTACAAATACTGATGAGCATTTTAAATGTAAGTACAAGATTAAGAGTCACTATATGTGTTGTATGATCTAGATGAAAGGAAATAGTGGTTTTTTTAGTTCTAGCCTAATATTTTCACTGATTATTTCATTTATTTATATTCCAAATGTTGTCCCCCTTCCAGGTCTCCCCTCCAGAAATGCCCCTTCCCATCCCTTTTCCCTTTTTGCATCTAAGAGGTGTAGTTCCCCACCTACCTACCCACTCTTGCCTCACCCCTCTAACATTCCCCTTCACTGGGGCAGCAAGTCTCCACAGGATGTAGCATCCCTCCCATTGATGCCAGATAAGCAATCTTCTGCTATATATGTAATGGGAGTCATGTACACACTCATGTATACTCTTTACTTGGTTGTTTAGTCCCTGTAAGCTCTGAGGGGTTTAGTTAGCTGATATTTCTGTTCTGTGGGGTTGCAATTCCTTGAGTCCTTCCCTATCTCTTCCATTGTGGTCCACTCAGTCCAGTGGCTGGCTGTGAGTGTCTGCATTGGTTTTAGTCAGGTGCCTCCAGAGCCTTTCAGATGACAGCCCTACTGAGCTCCTGTCTGCAAGCAGTTCTATTTGTCTCAGTAACAAAAGCTTGTGTCACTAATATTTGACTGATTTATTGAAAAAATAAGTTGACAAACCTATCAAAATATAAACTTTGATTTCTTTGTTAATATGCTATATGACATGAACACATATGTGAAATAATATTAAAGAAACACTTGATCATCTAAAAATTGTGTCTTTAACATCTGTTTCTGAAACAATGCTGTAAAGGTTTATTGTTTGCTATTGTTCAATTTGACATTTAAACATTTCTCTCTGCCTTGTTTTACTTATAAGTACAACATGTGTAATTGCAGATATTAGACTGTTGATCTGTCTTTGAATACCTGGTATTAGTTGACATTGATAGGCATATCACATGCTATTGATCTCTGCTTTGTTGCATTAATTTATTTTTATTGCTTCCTTTCTCTATTCACATGAGATATTACTTCACTATAACTTGAATAGTTTTCTGTTTACACTCTTCTTTTGTTGTATTCAATAATTCATTTAAACATATCCCCAAATATACACAGTCAAAGTGTTAGGCAGTATAGAACACACACTCTTATGTCAATGTGTGTAACATACTGCTTATTGTAAACAGGGACTTTTGAACAATCTAATGTAATGTATTTAATCCAACCTACTCTAAACTGAGTGCACGATTTATTTATTTTTTGCTATGCACTTTTATAAAACTAAAACACCCAATATATATATCTCTAGCTATTTCAGAATATTGCTTTATGCTAACTGTAATAATTGCATTATTTTACACTTATACATGGTTAGCAACATTTTACTATATTTATAAATTTCTTATAGCTAAGGTAATATATACAATAATGAATAAATAAAAAGAAATAATGCAGTAAAAAGTAGAAAAGACTCAGATGTGAAAAGCTGATCAAATAATCAGGGAAAATTAAAAGTCACTGATTTAAAAAGAACAAAGTATAGTCAGATATAATTTAAAATTACTATTAACTTGCACATAATTGCAGCTGAGGTAACTATGTTAGTTGATATAGTAAACTCAAAGAATATAATTCCAAATATATATGTGAAAATGCCACACATTCTTTGTTTTATGATGTTCATATAGCATTTTTGTAGAATTAAATGAAATAAATCAAGTATTTAAAAATTTATTATTTTAGCTTACTATAATGTTTTGTTTCATAGAATTACTTTTCAGTAGACCTTTGAGTAGGAGATCGACATTAGCTATATTTTTGGTAAGTTTGTTTGCTGTCTCAATGTCCTGTACCTCTTTGGAACCTCTAATAATAAAATATTAACTGAGAACATAGTGGCTAAAAGTAACACAACTATTTATGTTTTATTAGTCCATAACTCAGAAGTGCTGGCATAGTGAAGCTCAGTGAGTTCTTTGCTCAGGGCTATAAAGTCTCAAATAGAGGGTATAAATGGAGCCAGTCTGAAATCCCTTCTGCAGATAATGAGGATGAAAGCTTACTGCTGCAAATATGAAGGTTTGTCAATGTTATTAAGTTTTGAGAAAATTAATTATTTGTTTTATGATGAACTTTTTTCCTTCTAAGGGAAATGGTGTTGAATTTTTTACACTTCAAATTGGAGGTCTTTTTTTTTTTTTTTTTCTTTTCCTCTGTTTCTTACATCTAGTGTCTCAGCAGAAGAAAGTTGTTTGACATCAAGAGATCATGTGATTAGGCTGCTTATCCGGATAAATTAACAAGACTTCTATTTTGATGTCTTACTATTATAGTTACAAAATTCCCTTTTATGTGATATGATATATACACAGATATTAAGATAATCATATAGCCATCATGGGTATGCGTATAGGGTGTTGTTCTTCACAATTAAAGAACTGACCTCCAGATCTTTTGCTTTTTCGTCTCATAATCTGATGACTACCCTTCTCCACATTAAAGAAAAGCATGAGCTCAAATTGATTGTACCATTGTCTTAAGTTAATTCTTAGACTCCTGAATATGTTTCTTCCCATTTATTGATTGATATTACTTTCTTTACTTCTAGTGTTTAAATATTAATACTCTACTCAAAACTCATATTATATAATGAAATTTTTAGGCAAATGGATGGAACCAGAAAACATTATACTGAGTGTTGTACATCAGACATAGAAAGATAAACATGGTATATTCTCAATTATAAGTGGATATTAGTCATAAAGTAAGGACAGCCGTGCTACAAACCATAGACCTAAAGAGGCTAATTATCAAGGAGGGCCCAAAAGGGGCCCTTGAATCTCACAAAGAAGTAGAAATAGATTAGATATTAGTGTGAATGGAAGAACAATTCTGGGAGGCGGAATGTGGCAGTGGGGGCAGGAAGAATGAGGTGGTAGCAAGAATGAGGTGAAGAGCACAGGGAGAGGAAACAACTGGGAGAGGCATCTCTGGGATGAAACTTAGAAACTTAGGAAAATGGAAACTCAGATGGAATTTTTGAGGGTGACCCTAGCTAAGACTTCTAGTAATGGGGGAGACAGAGCCTGAACTGCCTATTGTTTGTAAATATTCACTCCCAGCTTCTCTATTTGGAGTACTGGACATGACTCCATCTCAGGCCATTGTGATACTTTTGTGCCAATTTTTTCTTTCCCTTTTAGCACATAAAACATGAACACATAATACACAGCCTAATATAATGATTTTACTTCATTTTATATCAATTCTTAAGTTATGTTCAGAAAATTTTCCAAAATAAAATTTTTTCTTTCATATTCTTATCCAAATATGGTAAGGTCCTCTCCTCATTGGTTTTCTCTTATTGAGAGCAAATCAAATGACTTCAGTAGAAATTAGGGTTACATATTTTACAATGACTCCACATATAAAAAAATGCAATGGAAGGAAGGTTGCGTATTATTTGGGTTTTGTGTATGGACAATTCATATATAGTTATACCTATAAATATACATATACATACATATATACCTACATTCACAAATAATTTATAAATATTATATTTTTCTTAAAATAATGATTCAATATGTACCTCATAATGTTTGACAAAAAGTAGAAATGATTATTATAATTTGGAAGATGCCTGAAATTGCGAATCAGTATATGGTTATCATGTATTATTACTTATATTTAGCAAGAAGTAATATAAATCTTAAATATAGATTTAAATATAATTTGAATTTTATAGTACAACCAATTACTTATTGAAAATAAAAATGTGCTAATTTGAAATTTTATTATATAATCCAATTTAACATTCAATGACTAAAACACTAAAATAATTTTAGTAATGTATTTCTAGATCTTGAAATTAATGCTTAACGATGCCTCATACAAATTGGAGTTGAAATAATTAAAAATGAAAAAACTAAAATTAAGGTCAAGTGTTTAAATTGCTTTGAAATCACAAAGTCCACTAAAATCATCTGTTATATATATTTGGCTAAGAGAAAACACTAACAATAAAACATGTGTTGGTACTGTGATGTGAAACTCAAAGCTCCAAAACAACATTATAACCAGCCTGGTAAAGATGTACCATACGGAGTGATCTGAATTGTTGGGACATCTCTAACTTGTATCTTCATTTATAACACTTTACCTTATTAAATAAGAATGAATTGAAAAATGTTAGTTTAAATAATCATAAGGTTGTGGGTGATCTAAAGCTGACAATTATAGCAGTGTATATTTTTATTCCCTCCTGATGATGCAGACCATGTATCTGTTTTAATTTGCTATGGATGCTTATTTCCAAAGAAATTCTTAGATATAACAATGCAAAAGCTGTTTATGTAAAGAAGAACAAATTAGTCATTCAAAGTAACTACAAATTTATATATGCATTCTGGGAAGGGAGCTGGTTAACCTCACCAAGCACCCAGGTCTATTAATCAAGGCGCTGATCAGAAGTCATGAAGAAAACATTCCATACTTCATCACATCTTCAGAGGAGCCTGGTTTCTTTGGGCTGCTTTGTTATTTGACTTTATAAATAATTCAGTGCCTGTTGTCTGCTCCATACAGTTACATCTCTTTCATTAACACCTGTGAAAGTTGAAATTTTACACTCTAGGCAGAAAAATGTTCAGCTTCAGTGGAACACTTTCATTTTTTTTTTTTTTAGATCAGAGAAATTATGAATAAATAAGCTCTGTGACTGTAAGATAAGCAAACTAGCATTTATTTATTTACATGTTCTGGACAAATGAGTGGTTTGCTTTATTTTTCTTTCCAAAATCTTGTGTTTGTTCTTACTAAATAGATATGCTGCCTCTAGGTTTTCTGCTTAAGTAGAAAAGTACACTTGAGGTAACTGCAAACCTATGTGAATTATCAGTAAAGCTGTAGTTGAGCAATCACCTTTCCTACATGTTAATTGGCCCATGGGCCACATTTGGGAACACATTAATCATTTTGGACCTCCATCACTACTGACTTCCATAGTAAATTGACTCTGCAATTAATGTAAATAGCCAAAGGAAACTTAAGTTGCATAGGTCTGAGATAGTAAAGGTTTCACTTTTATTTTTGGTGGTCTTTTATCTTTCCATCCCCCCCCCCTTCTTTTTCATTTAGATAAGTGACTCCAGAAAACTCTTATGCATTTTGGAAAAGAAAAGAGACTTGGTGCAGTAGCAAGTTCTGCCTGCTTTTGTCCACCTGTTTCCTGTAATTCTATTATATATTTAGAATTATGAACAGCTTAAGGTAAATTAGATAAATGTTCACTTATAAATAATAATTGTGAAAATCAGATAAATGTTCACTTATAAATAATAATTGCGAAAATCTTGTTTCTGTTTTTCAATACAGTATGGAGTGTACAAAGTTCCAAGAATTTTACTTCCTTCCAGTCTCCATCTGCACCCCAAAGCTAAGGATGTCCCACAGCACTTCACAGCCAAACTCAACCCAGGAAAGAGCTGGTATCCCAGGAGTGCTCTCAATCCTAAACCCAGAGGTGAGATTACCATTTTCACTTCAATTACTGTCAAAAGAGGGAACCACCAGGAGCAAGCAGGGAACAGGAACAGCAGAACAGCTGGTGACAGCAACATTCAGGTCTCCATTTGTTCCCAGAGCTAATGCTGTTCCACTGCCCCTCACACCCAAATCCTGCCCAGGAGAGAGCTGGTCTCCCTAGGAGTACTGACAAACCTAAGATCACAGGCTAAAAGGCTTACAGGAGGGACAAGACCAACTAACACCAGAGGCAATCAGATGGCAAAAGGCCAGAGCAAGAACATAAGCAACAGAAAGCAAGGCTACTTGGCATCATCAGAATCCAGTTCTCCTACCACAGCAAATTCTGGATACCCCAACATACTGAAAAAGCAGGATTCAGATTTAAAGTCACATCTTAGGATAGAGGATTTAAAAAAGGACATAAATAACTCTCTTAAAGAAATACAGAAAAACACATGTAAAGAGGTAGAAGCCCTTAAAGAGGAAACAAAAAAACCTTAAAGAAATACAGGAAAACACAACCAAACAGGTGAAGCAATTGTACAAAACCATCCAGGATCTAAAAATGGAAACAGATACAATAAAGAAATCACAAAGGGAGACAACTCTGGAGATAGAAAACCTGGGAAAGAGAACAGGAGTCATAGATGCAGGCATCACCAACAGAATACAAGAGACAGAAGAGAGAAGACCAGGAGCATAAGATACCATAGAAAACATTGATATAAAAGTCAAATAAAATGCAAAATGCTGAAAGCTAGTAACCCACAACATCCAGGAAATCCAGGACACAATGAGAAGAACAAATTTAAGGATAATAGGTATAGAAGAGAGTGAAGAGTCCCAATTTAAAGGACCAGAAAATATTTTCAATGAAAAGTATAGAAAAAAACTTTCCTAGTCTAAAGAAAGAGATGTTTGTGAACATATAAGAGGCCTACAGAACTGCAAATAGACAGGAACAGAAAAGAAATTCTTCCTGCCACATAATAATCAAAACATCAAAAGCACTAAACAAAGAAAGAATATTAAAAGCAGTAGGGAAAAAGGTCAAGAAACATATAAAGGCAAACATTTCAGAACTACACCTGACTTCTCAACAGAGACTCTAAAAGTCAGAAGATCTTGGGCAGATGTTATACAGACTCTCAGAGAACAAAAATGCCAGTGAAGAGTACTACACCCAGCAAAATTCTCAATTATGATTGACGGAGAAACCAAGATATTTTATGGCAAAACCAAAATTTCACAATATCTTCCCACAAATCCAGCCTTACAAAGGATAATAGAGGAAAAACTCCAACACAAGGAGGAAACTACATGTTAGAAAAAGCAAGAAAGTAATCTTTCAACAAACCGAAAGGAAGATAGCTACACAGACATTAATTCCATATCTAACAACAAAAATAACAGGAAGGAACATTTGCTTTTTCTTAATATCTATTAACCCCCACCCACCCCAAAGGCAGACTAAAAGTCTGGATACATATACAGGACCCAACATTTTGCTGCATGCAGGAAATACACCTCTGTGACAAGTACAGGCACTACCTCAGAGTAGAAGAGTGAAAAAAAAAATCCAAGCAAATAGTACAAAGAAACAAGCTGAAGTCAGCATTCTAATAAGAAATAAAATCAATTTTCAACAAAAGTTATAAAAAAAGATAAGGAAGGACACTTCATACTCATCAAGGGAAAAATCTACAATGATGAACTCTCAATTCTGAACACCTATGCTCCAAATGCAAGGGCATCCACATTCATTAAATAAACTTTGCTAAAACTCAAAGCACACATTGCACCACACACAATAATAGTGGGAGAATTCAACACCCAACTCTGAGTAATGGACAGATCATAGAAACAGAAACTAAACAGAGACACAGTGAAACTAACAGAAGTCATGAAACAAATGGATTTAACTGGTATTTATAGGACAATTTATCCTAAGACAAAAGAATATATCTTCTTCTTAAAACCTCATGGTACCTTCTGGAAAATTGACCTCGTAGTTAGTCAGAAAAACAAACAAACAAACAAAACAAAACAAAACAACAACAACAACAACCAAACCAAACCAAAACAAAACAAAAAAAGACCAGGCCTCAGCAAATACAGGAAGATTGAAATAATCCCTTGCATGCTGTCAGATCATAATAGATTAAAGCTGGCCTTCAATAACAAAAAATCAACAGAAAGCCCACATACACATGGGAGCCGAACTACTCTCTACTCAATGATAATTTGGTCAAGGAAGAAATAAAGAAAGAAATTAAAGACTTTTTAGAATTTAATGAAAATTAAGGCACAACATACCCAAACTTATTGGACACAATGAAAGTAGTGCTAAGAGGAAAACTTATAGCTCTGAGTATGTCCAAGAAGAAACTTGAGAGAGCATACACTAGCAGCTTGACAACACATCTTAAAGCTCTAGAACAAGAAAAAGCAAATATACCCAAGAGGAGTAGATGTCAGGAATTATTCAAACTCAGGGCTGAAATCAACCAAGTAGAAACAAGAAAAAGGAAAAAAAGATAAAAAAAACCAAAACATACAAAGAACCAACAAAACCAGGAGCTGGTTCTATGAGAAAATCAACAAGATAGATAAACCCTTAGCCAAACTAACCAGAGGGCATAGAGGCAGTATCTAAATTAATAAAATCAAAACTAAAAATGGAGATAAAACAACAGACCTGAGGAAATTCAAAATATCATCAAATTCCACTAGAAAAGCATATACTCAACAAAACTGGAAAATCTGGATGAAATGAACAATTTTCTATACAGATACCAAGTAGCAAAGTTAAATCATTATCAGATAAAAGATCTAAGATGTCTCAAAACCCCTATGGAAATATCTACAATCATTAATAGTCTCCCAACCAAAAAAAGCCCAGGACCAGATGGGTTTAGTCAGAATTCTATCAGACCTTCAAAGAAGACCTAATACCAATACTCTTCAAATTATTCCACAAAATAGAAACAGAAGTAACACTAGGCAATTCATTCTGTGTAGCCATTATTGTACTCATACCTAAGCTACATAAAGACCAAAAAGAAAGAGAACTTCAGGCCAATTTCCCTTATGAATATCGATGCAAAAATAGTCAATAAAATTCTCACAAACTGAATCCAAGAACACATCAAAGCAATCATCCATCATGATCAAGTAGGCTTTATCCCAATAATGCAGGGATGGTTCAATATATGGAAATCCATCAATGTAATAGACTATAAAAACCGACTCAAAGGAAAAAAAAGAACATGATCATCTCATTAGATTCTGAGATAGCATTTGACAAAATCCAATATCCCATCAAGGTCTTAGAAAGAACAGGAATTCTAGGCCCATAACTAAGCTTAGTAAAAGCAATATACAGCAAACCAGTAGCCAACATCGAACTGAATGGAAAGAAACTTGAAGCAATCCCATTGAAGTCAGGGACTAGACAAGGCTGGCCACTCTCTCCCTACCTATTCTATACAGTGCTGGAAATCCTAGCCAGAGCAATTAGACTACAAAAGGAGATCAAAGGGACACAGATTGGAAAGGAAGGAGTCAAAATATTACTATTTGCAGATGTTATGATAGTGTATTTAAATGACCATAAAAATTCCACCAGAGAACTCCTATATCTGATGTACAACTTCAGCAAAGTACCTGGATATAAAATTAACTCAAATCAGTAGCCTTCCTCTACTCAAAGAATAAACAGGCTGAGAAAGAAATTAAGGAAATGACACCCTTCACAAGAGTCATAAATAATACAAAATACATTGGTGTGACTCTAACCAAGGT
Source organism: Mus pahari (assembly GCF_900095145.1). Lineage (NCBI taxonomy): Eukaryota > Metazoa > Chordata > Mammalia > Rodentia > Muridae > Mus > Mus pahari. The sequence continues at coordinate 8,968,378 of NC_034593.1, read as the reverse complement.
AGGAAAAGATCTGTATGACAAGAACTTCAAGTCTCTGAAGAAAGAAATCAAAGGAAATCTCAGAAGATGGAAGATCTCCCATGTTCATATATTGGCAGGATTAATATAGTAAAAATGGCTGTCTTGAAGAAAGCAATCTGATTCAATGCAATCCCCATTGAAATTCCATCTGGATTCTTCATAGAATTAGAAAGGGCAATTTGCAAATTCATCTGGAATAACAAAAAAACCTAGGATAGCAAAAAGTATTCTCAACAATAAAAGAACCTCTGATGGTATCACCATGCCTGACCTCAAGCTGTACTATGGAACAACTGTGATAAAAACTGCATGGTACTGGTACAGCAACAGACAAGCAGATCAATGGAATAGAATTGCAGACCCAGAAATGAACCCACACACCTATGGACATTTGATCTTTGACAAAGGAGATAAAACCATCTAGTGGGAAAAAAAGACAACATTTTACCCTGTATTTCTTTAAGTGAGTCATTTACTTCTTGAGGACTCTTATCATCTTTCTGAGTTCGAATTTCAGTTAGGCATATTTCGTTTCATGAGTGTTAGGCTACTTCTGGTCTTGATGTGGTGGGAGAAATGGATTCTGATGGTGCCAAGTGGAATTGCTTTTTGCTGATGTTCTTGTGGTTGCCTCTCCTCATTTGGTTAACTCGGGTGTTAATTCTTCTTGCTGACTCTGGCTACATCCTGTCCCTTCTGTGAGCCTGTGAGCCTTGTTTGAAGAACTTCTTGGGATTAAAACTGTCTCTGCATGTGGGAGGTTGTCTGGAGTGAATTTTCTGCACTAGTCTGAGTTCGATATTAGCATGTTTTCAAGCAATTTATGACTATAGATTTGTAAATCTGCTTGCTATTGTGAAATATTCCTCATCATTTTCATATTTCTAGGTTCTTTTATTTGAAATTTCATGTATTTTCTGTGATGACTATTTAAAGACACTAAAGTTCATCAAATCTTATGTTTGGCCAGGCGGTGATGGCGCATGCCTTTAATCCCAGCATTACGGAGGCAGAGGCAGGCAGATTTCTGAGTTCGAGTCCAGCCTGGTCTTCAAAGTGAGTTTCAGGAGAGTCAGGGCTATATAGAGAAACCCTGTCTCGAAAAATTAACAAAACAAAACAAAAATCTTATGTTTGTCCATTTTTTCTACCATATGTATAGACTATCAAAGTCAAACTTTATTATCTTAAAGTTAAGATTTATTATCACTCTTGCCTGCTTCAACAACACTAAAAGGGCTTGCTTTCATGTTGGATCCATTATAAATTATGCTTTCCAATTATTTTTCTTAGAACAAGTTTTCAGGTCACAGCTTGGAAAATCTTTCTGCACTTTTTTGATGTGTTAATTGAAGTGCTGAATACATATTATGTTTAAGGTTATACGTTTTTAATCACTACTGATTGACTTTTTAAAGTTTATCTATTACTTTGCATTGTATAAACTAAATCTTGAATGAATGGAGACATTTATCCATTTGCTATTTCATCATATCATTGATGAAATATCACTTGATGTATATATATATATATATATATATATATATATATATATATATATATATATATAGAGAGAGAGAGAGAGAGAGAGATAGAGATAGAGATAGAGATAGAGATAGATATAGATATAGATATAGATATAGATATAGATATAGATATGAAATATCACCGACAAATGCATGTGGAGCTGATTAGAGAAAATTTGAAACCTTTGATAGATAGTACCTTGCTAGTGGACATAGGCTTCTCTGTCAAGCTTTTGGAGCTATATCCTAACCCTGTTTCTAGTCCTTTGCCCCTTGTTCACTGGTCCACTAAGATTTGAACAGGTGTTCCACAAGCTCTCTCACTACAAATGTAGCTCCCCTGTCAAGCAAGACTTCTTAGGTGTGATGGATTGCATTTTCTGACACAGTGAGCCCATTAAACTGTTCTTCGTTTGTGTTATTTGAATCAGGTAGTTTGCTTCTATTTCCAGAGAAATACCACTTATACAGTAAATAATGTTGAGTGATAGATATTTAGTCTCCTCAACACTGAGGGGGGGAAAAACATGTTTATTTTTATAGGTTTCAGGGAATACTTTTTTTTAATGTTTATTTTTTTAAATTATTTTAGTAGATATTTTCTTCATTTACATTTCAAATGCTATCCCAAAAGTCCCCTATACCCTCCCCCTGCCCTGCTCCCCTACCCACTCACTCCCATTTCTTGGCCCCGACATTCCCCTGTATGGGGCGTATAAAGTTTGCATGACCAAGTGGCCTCTCTTCCCAATGATGGCCAACTAGGCCATCTTCTGCTACATATGCAGCTAGAGAAATGAGCTCTTGGGGTACTGATTAGTTCATATTGTTAATAAAAAACATTATGTGTGGTTCTGCCTGCAGAACCACTGTGGATCCGAACTGGAGAACGGGAACTCCTGAAAAGGAACAGGGCTGCGAAAGGAAATATGGGGCCTTGGCAAAGTGTCTGATCAAAGCCCGAGTCTTTATTGTCAGAACTGGCTTAAGTACAAAGAAGAGTTCCCAGCATTCCCCTGAGTCCTCTGAAGTTGCCACGG
>NC_034593.1:8963399-8965780 GCF_900095145.1 Mus pahari | reverse complement strand
CTCCCAACCTGTCTGCAAGAGGCGGAACACAAGGCTTAGAGGGAGGAGCCAACAATCTTAGTTTATTTTTATAGGTTTCAGAGAATACTTTTGTTTAAGTGATCTTTATTCTTTATTTTCTTCCTTTTTTCTTTCCTTCATCCTTCCCTCCCTTTCTCATGTTTTCCTTCTTTTATTGACTTGCCATTTATAATGTAACTCAGGCTGGTCTAAATCTTTAAAGCTACAGAGATTGCCTTCTGTGAACATTTGAGAACTAGGACTACAGGTATATGCTACTATGTCCGATGTCATGTAGCAATTATAATTTAGAAGAGAAATAAATGTACTTAATTTAATGTGTGTCTAGCCTGATATGCCATGTATTTAAATAACAGTGTTATTTTTGAAAGTGGCACATATTCATGATGGGCTAGTAGTTGTGTGTAATCTTGAAGGGAGGAATAAATTATCTAGATTTAGAAAAAGTATATGTTTTATTGTATGCATCTGTATAAGTTTGATGGTAATATAAATCAAGAATAAAATTTGTTTGTAGCCATACTATTTAAAAGAAATGTATTGAAGTCCTTTATGCATTTGTAGTTATGTTTTGTGTGGGTTAAGAAACAAGGTTGTAGTTTAACTCTTCCACAAATAATGATATGCTTTAACTAGCACCATTTGTTGAAAATGCTGTATTTTTTCCAACAACCACTGTTGGGCACTTTGGTAAAAATAAGATGGCTTTAGGAGTATGATCTTGAGTCTTCAATTCCCTTCCATTGATCAATGTGTCTGCTTTTATGCCAACAACATGCTGGATTTATTACTCTAGCTCTGAATTATAGCTAGAAATCTTGGGTGGTGATAGTTTCTGCAATAAATTACAGAAGGAAGATGTGAACTTGCAAAAAGATCTGATGAGAGAAAGGTAATAGGGAGCGTTGTAAGGAAATACTAAGGGTTAGATATGGCCAAAATGTATTGTATATTAATATCACAATTATCTTTCTGTTGCTATAATAAAGCCCATGACCAGATAGCAACTTGGAGAGTAAAGGATTTATTTCATCTTAAACTTTTGACAGTCTATCATGAATGGAATGTAAAAACAGGTATCTTAAGGTATATAGTCATGCAGAGACAATGGATATATGTTCCCACTAGTTTCTTCACATTGCCTTTCTATACAATCCCATTCCTGGGTAATATTGGGTCCTTCAATATTAAACATTAGTAAAGAAAATTTTCTGTAGATGTGCCCATGGGTCTATCTTCTAGAGACAATTACTCAGCTTCTATTCTCCTTCTCAGGTAACTCTAATTTGTATCAAATCAACAAGAGTTAACCATCATAACATATAAAAATTCAAAAAAATAAATAAAGTATTTTAAGATACATTAAGCTAAGGATATGCGTTGCATTATGCTTATTGCCCACTCTGTTTTATAGTAATTTGATTGAATTATATATCTATAGTTTTCTATATTAAACTAATATACCTGATTATTATAGCAAAATTACAAATATGTACCTATTATCTAAAAATAGAGATATTCTTCTATCTAAATTTCTAGTTAATTCTATAATATTTCCAATATTTAATTTATTTGAAGCTATACTATAATTCTTTTCCAGGCAATGTTTTATGAGGTAATTTTTAGTTTTTCCAATGTAAATAATAAAGGAAAATGTGAAGTACGATGGACCATCACTTTTATGTTATTGAATTAACATTATTTATTCAATAGACAACTTTAAACACATGCCCATAAAGAAGACTATATATGGATAGGCTGACAAAAGATTTGTGAATACAGGCTCATATTCTTATATTTCTTCCAGGAGCAATGGTTCCATTTTTTTTTCTAATTCAAATGTTTATAGTGCTTTTATAGAATATAGCAAGAATCAAAGGTAAGGTCAGACACAATATTGTGTAATTTCTTTGACATAAAAATATGCTGATGGTATTTTATTTTGTATGATTGAATGATCAGGGAAGTCATTCAATGCAAAGAATGCAGTCAATTATAAGGGACAAGAGAAATAAATTGACTAATATAACCATGTTAAAAGAAAGTAATTAGATTACTGTATATGATACTTTAGTTCCCACTTCCCTTTGTTTTCTTTTCTTTTTTTTATTTATTTATTAGTTATTTTCTTTATTTACATTTCAAATGCTATCACGAAAGTTCCCTATACCCAACCCCCCATCCCTGCTCCCCTACCCACCCACTCCCACTTCTTGGCCCTGGCATTCCCCTGTGCTGGGTCATATAAAGTTTGCAAGACCAAGGGACCTCTCTTCCCAATGATGGCCAATTAGGCCATCTTCTGCTACATATACATCTAGAGACACAAGCTCAGGGGGTACTGGCTAGTTCATATTGTT
>NC_034593.1:8955629-8963388 GCF_900095145.1 Mus pahari | reverse complement strand
GCTAGAGATGTAGGCCCCAAACAGGGCCTGTCCCAGAAGATGTGTTGCCTCTGCAGTTTATTCACTCATCTGCACAGACTAGCCACTGAGGGACCCTGGACACAATATGACTCTCTCACCTGCTCTGGTAGAAAGAGCCCTCACAGGTGGCCACTTTTCCTCTGGTGAGGAAGGTGTCCAAATTTCTGGAGCATGAAACAGGGTCTGTCCCAGAAGCTAGGTTGCTTCTGTGTGTCCCAAAGTTGTGTAGCTTCTGTGGTCCACACGCTCACCAGTGCAGACTGGAGGTTAGGTGAACCAGAGCAAAGGTGGCTCCTCAATCAGTTCAGGCAGTGAGTGCTCTTCCAGGCAGATACCTCTCCTCTGGCAGGGAAGGTGCTAGTATGTCTAGAGACAGAAATGGGATCTGTCCCAGAAACTGTGTTACTTCTGCAGGTTGCCCTCTCCAGGCAACTCCTGGGAGCATAGATGACAAAGATGACTCTCTTACCAGCTCAGGCAGTGAGAATCACCCCTTGGCAGACACCTCTCCTCTGGCTGGAAAGGTGCCAGGTGTCGGATGTCTGGAGCCAGAAATGGAGTCTTTCCTAGCTGCTGTGTTGCTTCTGCAGGTCTCCCTTTCCCCTGCAATGCACCGGAGCAAAGATGGCTCTCCTACCAGCTCAGGCCTTGAGACCCCTCCCGGGTGGACACCCCTCCTCATGTGGGAAATGTGCTGGATGACTGGAGCCAGAAATGGGATCTTTCCCAGAAGCTGTGTCACTTCTGCAGGCCGCCCTCTCCCCGGCCATCCACCAGAGCAAAGATGGCTCTCTTAACAGCTCAGGCTGTGAGAACCCTCCCAGGTGGATACCTCTCCTCTGGCCCTTCCCTTTGTTTTCATCCCATACTAACCAAGGCATCTTTACCATTTCCCTTGGCCTTACAAAGTCTCTAATGTGTTTCATCTTGTTAGTTCATGAACTCAGGTTTCTTACAGGATTTGCTTTAGAATATTCAATATTGAATAATCTTTTTTTCCTTTTAGAAGCAAACCTTCTCATAGACTTTTGCCAGTTTTACACACTTATGTGTCTTTATTGCTAACTTTGAGAGTGTTTTCTTTCAATTGAATCATAAAACCCCCTGCTTTTCTGTAGGAAGGCAAGAGGCTGACTCTATTACTGCCAATTGGCAATGAAGTAACATTGACTAGCTTCACACTAATGCCCTCAGGTTCTTTCTAATAGTTTAATTGAAGCACTTTAAAACTTATTCCATCTTTTGTTTTGCCCAATTTGAGTTTAATCTTTCTCACTTATTTCTGTAATCTTTAATAACTTGTCTGGTACCAATTTTCTTTAGTATTCTCTTCCATGAATTTCACTTGAAGTAATCCTTGATGATTCTAGTGGCTGTCTGCAAAAACTAATGGGTTCAGACACATATACACACAAACATGCATACAAACTCACAATAGAAGATGTGTGCAAAATCTTGTTTCAATGAAGAGCTGTGGGTACCGTATTTTCCTAGATCCATGAGAGGACTGTTTGGTTGATTCATACACAGACAAGAAGGCATGGATTCTGGGAACAGACTCATACTTACCGATATTAAAAATTCCTACAATATAGCATCTTTTGGACAGAAATCCATGGAAGATATCACATAGTTCATTCTAAGTTTAATGACCTGATAAACCTTGAAAGTATTGGTTTCTTGTTAGTTAAAGTTCCAAACTATAAAAACACCAGTCACTGAATCCTTATGTCTATGGATAGGAGGAGAATAGTGGCCAGAGCTAAATAAGGAGTAATTTGGCTGATTTTTGCCTTTTTAAATTTTACTCATATCTTTAGTCCTATGACCAGGTTATGTGACTTATTAGATGAGTACAAGTCTTCCTTGTATAATTCGTTGTTTCAAAAGCCAGTTTCTCCTGGAGATGCTCTCATGCTATTCCTAGAACTAACAACTGACAAATTCATAACTCATTTGGATTAACAACTTATCATCAGTGCTCATAAATCATGTCTTGTTTCTTAAAATTCTTCATTGGGAAAAAAATCACACATTCAAAATGTACTGAAGAGAACTGCATATTTAGTGAAAGGTTAACCCACCATTGTCAGGTACATGCCCTGTCTCCTATCCACTTAAAATCACACACTACTTGGAAACAACTAAAGATTCAGTATAGCTTTCTTCTTGGTGCATTGGATCAGCATGTTATTGTCATAAGAATATTGAGTATCAGGCAGTTAAGGTGTATCAATGGCATAACAAAGTACATTTTTATTTGGCTCAGGAGTTTAAAAAATTCAGCTAAATTCGGATTGTCTCTGCTGACCTTTCTGTTCTTATTCATACTTCACTGGTCAGGAGTCGGTCACCTAGGTTGACTTTGCCTGGTGTTTCTCCAAAAACTAGGGTTTTATGAACGATGCCCTCAGTTACCTCTGCTTTTATTTCCTTTGTTTCCTTAGAGACTAGCTGAGGCAAATTGTTTGGAAAATGAAAAATAATAAAGGTAAAATCACCACATGTTCCCAAGCCTCTTTTTCTGTATATTGACACCCAACAGAGAAAAGCAAGCAGCAACACTAATCCAGATTTACAGTAGCTTGGGGGTATGGAAGAAGGTGGTTGTCAGAAATCTTGACAGTCACAACAGAACATGATGTGAGTACAGGGATGGACAAAGAATCGGGGCCATAAAAGGGAGTCTACTATACTAGAGATGCACTATTTTATACTTGCTGCTGGATCACTTCTTAATATATAGAGGCGTTCTTTATGTACAGTGCATGAAGGAAAGCAACCTGTAATATTTTCAACACACATATATGAACCTAATATTTTAAGCCAAAGTTTCTTGTGTTCTACACTAGAGTGAATTGCTTTATTATAAAATATATGATAATTACAGATTAGAAATTGTTTATCTTTGTTTGATTTTTTTAAGTGTACTAGGAAACTTTACTAGAGTCTGTAAATAAAAGAATAATAAAGTTCTCTTGAAACATTTTCATTAAACTTTGAGAAATTTTATAGTATATCCTTTTACATTATGTGTCATTTTGAAAAGCTTAATAAAAAGGGCATATAGTGTACATTGTTTATTAGAATGTGAGACAAACTCCAGAAATAGGCATAAACTTCATGCAGTGTTCTTATGTGTGCACAGGACAAGCATTGCCACTTCTCAAAACTCAGCAGCTCAGCTCATCTTTGCCAATCCTCTGTCTTTTCTGTATTCACAAACAAAAAACTTCAGCCCTATTGTTTACGTACTTGATAAAAAATATGCAGATGTTGGACCCTTTGTAGTCCACAATTTTCTTTATCATCCTGCATTCTTGTGGGACCAGCTAGTGTGGAATGAGTTCTAATTGCAATCTCCCTAGTCAGACATGAGCAGCTGGTGAAAAAAACAAAAACAAAAACATTTTGTAGTCTTTGAATTTCCCACTCTTTCAGTTGATTTTACCCAAAGCACAGTGACAGCCATGCTAATAGGAAAACTTGCATCAAACAGGCTGTTTTCCTCAAACTTAGGATGAATGAGCAAAAAAGTAATACCTTACAGAATCTGACTTCAGAATGCGTACTAATCTGTGAGAAGGAAATTTTAAAGCAATAATTCTTCTGTGTGTCAGTGGTGGGGATGTTATATAATCACTAATCACAATATTAAAATAGCTTTGAATTTGGGGTAATTAGTCTTTAACCAATTAACTCAACAAGACAGTAAGTAAGGAACATGTAGAAATGCACTACAGTTATGCCTGTGATGTGGAAACTGGATTTAAGAGAAAAACCCTTGTGTCCTGGTTTCTTTTTTATTTCTTAATGATATGCTTTTGTATAAGACACCATCACTTAGGCATTAGACAGATTCTTTAGCTATTGATTCAAATTTAATAACTACCTTAATAAAAATCATTACCAATTGACCAGTTTGCTGTGAATCACTAAGTACATTTGGTGTATTAATTCTTCCTCTATTTTCTTTCCTTTTCTGTTATTGAGGTTTCATTGCTGTGTTCATTTAGTTTCTAAGATAGGGTCATTGTCTTTATCACAGACTAACTCTACTGTGGCCCAGGTGAGCGTGGGTTTGTGAATCTCCCTATCTCAGCTTCCTTAGTGCTGAAATTACATATGGCATCATAATGCCCAAATCCCAGCTTGTTAATATGAGCTTTCAATAACCTGCCTTTCAGGACACTGAGAATGGAGCTCCTGTCATTGTTTGATGGACCTCTGTGTAACCCTATTCTCCTTTTGCTCCCTGGAAGCACAAAAATCCATAGAACCCTGAAACAATTTTAGCTTTCTAATAATATTGGAAGCCTTGGGTGCACAGCACAATGGCTCATTATAGAGATTCTTACATATGTTTGCTATGAACTTGGCTTATTTAATCACTTGATAAATTAATAATTTGTATGTTTAAAAAAATAATAATTCCTTATTAAATATTATAGTACTCTAGTAACTTGCATCAAAATGGTCAAAATTCCTCAAGAGTGTTGGCTACAGGAACCATCCATAGTGTGGGTGCTTCAGTCCTTCTTAGGAGAACAAAATACTCACAGGAGCAAATACGGAGATAAAGTGTTAAGCAGAGACTGAAGGAAAGGTCACCCTGAAAGTGTTCGACCTGGGAATTCATCCCATATACAGTTACCAATCCCAGACATTACTGTAGATGTCAAGAAGTGCATGCTGAAAGGAGCCTGACCTGGTTGTCTCCTGAGAGGCCCTGCCAGAGCCTTACAAATACAAAGGCAGATGTTCACAGGTAACCATTGGACTGAGCACCGGGAGCCAAGACAGGAGTTAGAGAAAGTGCTGAAGGAGTTGAAGGGGTTTGGGACCCAATAGGAAGGAAAACAATATCAACCAACCAGATCCCCCAGAACTCCCAGGGACTTAGCTATCGACAAAGGAGTACACATGGCTCCAGCTGCTTATGTAGCAGAGGATGGCTTTGACATGCATCAGTGGAAGGAGATGACTTTAGTCCTATGGAGGCTTGAAAGATGCCCCAATATAAGGGAATCAAGGACAGGGAGGTATGTGAGTGGGTGCAGGAAAACCCACATAGAAGCAGGAAGAGGGAGGATGAGATAGGGTGTTTCTGGGAGGAAGGGAAAGGGAGAAAGAGGATAACATTTAAAATGAAAGTAAAGAAAATATCCAATAAAAATGGTATTTCAAATTGAGGTTCTTTTAAAAATTTTTTATTTACATTTCAAATGTTAACCCCTTTCCTGGTTTCCCCTCTGTAAACACCCTATCACATCCCCTTACCCTGCTTCTCTGAGGGTGATACCCAACTCCCACCTCTCTGCTTCTCTACATGGGGGCATCAAGCCTCCATAGGCCAAGGGCCTCCCCTCCCACTGATGGCAGATAAGGCCCTTTCAGCTCCTTCAGCCCTTCCCCTATCTCCTCCATTGGGGTCCCAGTGTTCAGTCAGATGCTTGGCTGGGAGCATCTGCCTCTGCATTGGTCAGGATCTGGCAGAGCCTCTCAAGAGACAGTTATATCAGGCTGCAGTCAGCAAGTACTTCTTGGCATCTACAATAGTATCTGGGTTTGGTATCTGTATGTGAGATGGATCCCCAAGTGGGGCAGTCTCTGGATGGCCTTTCCTTCGGTCTCTGCTCTCCTCTTTGTCCCTGTATCTCTTTTAGACAGGAGCAATTCTGGGTCAGAATTTTGGAGATGGGTGGGTGACACTATCCCTCAACCAGGGGGCCATGCCTAACCTTGGATATGGTCTCGACAGGTTCTCCCTCCCCTTTGTGGGGTATTTCAGCTAATGTCATCCCTGTGGGGTCCTGGAAGGCTCTTGCTTTCCTGGTGTCTGGGACTTTCTGGTTGCTACACCTAGTTCCCCATTCCCCATTGCTACTACACACTGTTCAATTTCTTGACCTCTCCTCCATCTTCTGCCATTCCTGATTCTTCCCCTCTTTTTCCCCTTCCCATCTTCTCTTCATCCCAAGTCCCTCCCATCCTCTACTTTCCTTGATTCTTTTGTTTGTTTGTGTTTTGGAGACAGGGTTTCTCTGTATAGCCCTGTCTGTCCTGGAACTCACTCTGTAGACCAGGCTGGACTCGAACTCAGAAATCTGCCTGCCTCTGCCTGCCGAGTGCTGGATTAAAGGCGTACACCACCACGCCTGGCTTGTTCTCCCTTCTAAGTAGGACTGCAGCTTCCAGTCCTTGGTCTTCCTTCCTCTTGAGCTTCATGTGGTCCAGGAGTTGTATCTTGGGTGTTCCATGCTCTTTGCCTAATACCCTCTTAACAGTGAATACATATCATGTGTGGTCTTTTGTGATTGAGTTACCTCACTCAGGGTGATATTTTCTAGATCCATCCATTTGCATGTGAATTCATAAAGTCAATGTTTTTAATAGCTGAGTAGTACTCCATTGTGTAAACATAGCACAGTTTCTGTATCCATTCCTCTGTCGAGAGACATCTGGGTTGTTTCCAGTTTCTGGCTATTATAAATATGGCTGCTATGAACATAGTGGAGCATGTGCCCTTATTACATGTTGCAGCATCTTCTGGGTATATGTGCATAAGTGGTATAGCTGGGTCCTGGGGTAGTACTATGTCCAGTTTTATGAAGAACAGCCATACTGGCTTCCAGACTGTTTATACCAGCTTGCAATCCCATCATCAATGGAGGAATGTTTCTCTTTCACCACATACTTGCCAGCATTTGCTGTCACTGAATTTTTGATCTTAACCATTCTGATTTGTGTAAGGTGGAATCTCAGGGTCATTTTGATTTACATTTCCCTGATGACTAAGGGTATTGAACATTTCTTTAGGTGTTTCTCAGCCATTCAAACTTTCTCAGTTGAGAGTTCTCTGGTTACCTCTGTTCGCAATTTTTTAATAGGGTTGTTTGATTCTCTGGAGACTAACCTCTTGGGTTCTTTGTATATATTGAATATTGGCCCTGTAGCAAATGTAGGATTGGTAAATGTCTTTTCCCAATCTTTTGGTTGCCATTTTGTTTAATTGACAGTGTCCTTTGCCTTACAGAAACTTTGCAATTCTATGAGGTTCTATTTGTCAATTCTTGATCTTAGAATATAAGCCACTGGCATTCTGGTGAGGAATTTTTCCCTGTGCCCATGTGTTCAAGACCCTTCCCTACCTTCTCTTCTATTAATGCAGTATATCTGGTTTTATGTGAAATTACTTGATCCACTTGGATTTGAAATTTGTACAGGGATATAAGACAGGATCAGTTTGCATTCTTCTACATGTTGACTGCTTGTTGGACCAGCACCATTTGTATAAATCCATTTTTCCACTTGATGTTTTTGACTTCTTTGTCAAAGATCAAGTGACCATAGGTGTGTGGGTCTATTTCTGGGTCTTCAATTCTATTCCATTGATCTACCTGCCTGCCACTGTACCAATACTATGCAGTTTTTTTTAATCACTGTTGCTCTATAGTACAGCTTGAGGTCAGATATGGTGATTCTCCCAGATGTTCTTTTATTGTTGAGAATAGTTTCACTCTCCTGGGGTTTTTCTTATTCCAAATGATGTAAGAATTGCTCCTTCTAACTATATAAAGAATTGAATTGAAATTTTGGTGGGGATTGCATTGAATTGAAGTTTTTATATGAGTTTTTCATTGAGGTTTCAGTTTTGTTTAAGAAAAATAATTCTGAATGTTTTCAAGTACATTTTGATTTATATATATATATATATATATATATATATATATATATA
>NC_034593.1:8950496-8955450 GCF_900095145.1 Mus pahari | reverse complement strand
TATATATATATATATATATATATATATATATATAGTGTGTGTGTGTGTGTGTATGTGTATGTGTGTTTGTGTATTGAAAATGGTATGTTCTGATAAAAAGTAGGAGAACTTAAATCATCATTTCCAGTAAGAAATTTGCCTTTCTTAATGACAGCTCAATTAAATTATATGATCTGATGAGAAAAAAAAATCTCGTTACCTGTCATCTTAATGTTTCTGGAAATATTATGAAAGAAAGGAAATTCTTCATAGTTATTGAGCTTACTTCTTAAGTCACATGGACCTTGGAACTTTGTAAATTTGCAGTAAAATGCCAGTCATGGATGTAACTTGATTTCTTCTACTCAGGAGTTATTGTGGTCAGTACTGTGCACATATCCTAACCTTTCAGAGGCTGCTAATGCTACAGTTTGTGTGTTGGTTAGTTTGCTTGTTTACATAAAGAACTGCTTCCCTAGGTAGACTTTTTGTTAAACAGCAGGAGGTCTCTATTCAGCATCTGCACAGCTGCCTCAGTGCCAAGCGTATTCATTATCATCTTATTAAGGAAGATGGAACACAGAGCTATCCTTTATGATAAATTATACAATTCCAAATTTAATCTTTACTTTGAATGCATATATAATAAAAAGGTTTGACATTACAGAAATATAATTCTAAGGTTTTCTTTAAAATATATAAAGTATAATATACATATGCATAAAACAGCAGGCTCCATTGGAAGTCCTAAGTAGTTCTTCCTACTAAGAATAAAGAGGCAATTGTAAATGAACATGTTTAGATACAAAGCAGTTAGATTCTGAGTTCCACTGACTACTGCAGAGTGAAATAACAGACAGGAGCTATGCAATCATAAAGAAAAAAGGGAAAAATTCAAAATAAGCTTTAAGTATTTCATGTGATATTTGGTTATTTTGAGCTAAATATTCCATCTTAGTCTGTACTCTTGTATTATGATTCCTTTTTTACATTAGTAAAGAACCATGCAGTGTTTACTGAAATAGTGATAACAACTGAGACTTCAGCCTTTTTCAAAGAACATCATTTGAAACAAATTATGCAAATTTTACAAATTCTTCATTGTACACAAAATATTTTTTATTGTTGACTTGTTTGTTTTGTTTGTTTTTTTGAGACTGTATTTTTCTATGGAGCCCTGGCTGTATGGGAACTTGCTTTGTAAAGTAGGCTTGCTCACAGAGATAGTCCTGTCTCAGCCTCCCGAGTGCTGGAATTAAAGGCATGATTCACCATGCCTGACTTACTAAAATATTTTTTAAACATTATTTCCAAATTTGCTTGTAGTGTACCCTACTCACAATAAAAACCGTATTTCAGACACACTAAAAACAATCTTATTTTAAACAATTCTTAACAAGGCATGATTCACTTACTGCCACCCCATGCTCCACTATTCTTGCTTATAATCTAGAACATTTTATATTTTCATGGTGGTCCACTGTCTTCTCTGTTTACTAGGCCTCTGAAACCTGGAATTCTATTCCAACTTCTCATACTCAGCATAAAAACAAATCATTAGACATTTCCTTTGACCTTCCCACAAGACAATCAACTTACTATTTGTTTTTATTTCCTAATTTAATTAACAATACTATGGGGCAGTCAAGATAGAGATTTGGGAATTAATTTAATATTCTTTCAACATATTCAATTATTCCTTTTCAAATGCTGTACTTCAAGTCCATACTTCTTATGTAATTGATTAGCTCAGGTCATCATTAATACTGTATGGCACGGTACTGGTATTTACTATAATTGAATAACTGTTCTATTTTATGGTTAATCTAATTGTAGTTTGCATGTTTTCTCTACTTTTGTTTACTATTAAATATACTTTTAAGTTTGATTAGACTGTATAAAATAGAAATTATGTATAAATTATGTCTCAGTCACTATGAACTAGTCAATAAATGTATACAAATGTATAAAATGTAATAAAATATATCATTAAAATAAAATAAAAAGGAATATGGATCACAATCTAAGTCAGCGTTGCAAAGTTGAAGATTGCATTGTGTGTCATTTTTCCCAATGCTGGGATCCAGAAGGATGCTGCAGATGAGGAAAGGGTAGTCTTTTACACCTAAACGTTCTGAGTAAGGAAATATGTATAATTAAAAACACAAAGCTATTTTTATAGTAATATATATATATATATATATATATATATATATATATATATATATATATACACACACACACATTTTAAAAATACACTGTACATGTCAATGAAATACAAAAAATTGATATTGCAGTATTTGTAGACACAAGTATATTTTAAAAATACTGTTTTACACTGTGCCTTTGATGAATAGACCAATATTCAGATTGTTTTCAATCTTCTTAAGAAAAATGTACCCACCTTATTATACAAAGTGCACCTCTATGGATGAGAGGATAGTTCTTTGAGGATGTTGATTCAATCTGTGGCATCAAAAGAGACTGCCAAATCATGTACCACTTGCCAACTGGCACCTCCTTTGGTGTCTTTTCCCTTTTTGATAATCTCTTATCAACCTGGAATTTCATTTATTCATTGGCACTATAAGTTTAACCTCACTGTATGATGCAAGCTCTGATTCTGCCAGTATTTCTGTCAATGAAATTATTGGAGATATTTTCATTAGACTTGTGTTTGCAAACACTGCATTGTTGGCTGATTTGGATCCTCTTCATTGCACTAATTGTTTATAAAAATTACACTCCATAAGCTTTTTGAGGGAACAAGTACGTTAATGAGTACACCATTTTAAAAATTGAAGATAATTTACATGCTGTGGAAACACAGAAACTAGGAATTTCTCTCAAATTATTTTAAGCTCATTATTTAATGATCATTTTTAAAAATTATTGTAAGTAAAAATCAGAAAATTTATGCTGCCGGATTTAAAAAACTTTTACATGAATGAACTTGAATGACCATTAGCATATATCAGAGAACTTGCTTACATACACCATACTCAGTAGCTACTGAACAATATGCAAGATCAAAAAGGTTCTGCTACTGCTTGAGATGGCAAGGATATCAAATTTAAGCCTGTGTAGATTCATGATCCTACCTACACTGTAATAATGGAGATGTTCATCACCACTTTGAGCCAAATAATTTTGTGAAAACTACTGTATCACAGGCATACAGAATCTTTCTAGAAAAAGAAAGATAAAGGGCTGGAGATATGGTTCAGTGGTTAAGAGCATTGACTGCTCTTTCAGAGGTCCTGATTTCAATTCCTAGCAACCACATGGTGGCTCATAACCATCTGTAATGGATTATGATGCCTTTTTCTGGTGTCTCTGAAGACAGCTACAGTGTACTCATCATATAATAAATAAATAAATAAATAAATAAATAAATAAATAAATAAATAAATAAATCTTTAAAAAAAAAAAGAAAGATAAATGAAAAACTTTCAAATGGACAAGAAGAAAATGTATTCCTTTGGTATAGGACAGGTATAAGAAGAAAGATTTTTCTTTCTTTAGCAAGATATGGAGATAAAGGGCCCTTGAGAATATAGTAGGCATTTTAATAAATCCCTCTATAGCCTCATTTTCTATATATACAAATAAATAATAGCTACCAACTGGAGAAATTTAAAAACACCAAAACTATTGTAAAATAAAACCCAACCTCAGCTGAACTTCAGAGAGTAAATACTGACCTCCACCTTACTAATAGGATAAGCATGTACACAAACAAACCAAAAGAGTATATCTTAGGGGATAATTTTTTTTTCAGTATGTGTCTGCCCACTCTTATGGATTGTCCAGCTGACAGGGGACAAGGAAGCAGAGTCACTAAAGTGGTTGTGGGGTGTACAGTGTAGTGGTTCAGAAGTCCTGTGAATACCTAAGGTGAATGACCACACCTACCCTGGGACCTGCTATAAAGTTTTGGGGGACTAAGGATAAGAATATCCAAAATGGACAAAGGTCAATGGCTGGGAGCTTAGGGCAACTAAAATGCCTCATTTGCATGGGAAAGTACTTCAGGAATCTCAGGTGCTGGCTAAACATGTTTTATAAGGAGGGAAAAATAACCTGATTCTACAATATAATTAAGGCTAAGTGGTATCCCTCAGGTAGAGGTATTTGTGGGGGTTCAGAATTCCCCAGAGAAAGTAAGCATCCTGTTAATGAAGGAAGTCTCCCATAATGCCTTGAGTGCAGAGGCTTTTTGGTAATGGTGGACTTCAAACTTATTTAGCAGAATTTTCCCACACTTCAGCATTTACATTTAAAAAATGTCATATTATCTGTCATTTTGAAAGGATTGTGGGATATTAAAAAAAGCAAAAGCTTAGGAATGTAGCATGCTATTTTAATGAGTAAAAAGCTAACATAAAACTTAAAAGTAGATAACAAAATTGTATCTCAATATATATGATCAGGATTTTCACATTCCAGTTCCTCCCAGAATCTCCTTACCTCTTTACCCATTCAACATCATTCTCTCCTCCTCCTCCTCGCCCTCCTCCTCCTCCTTCTTTCTCTCTGTCTTTCCACTGTCTCTCTCCCCCTCCCTCCACTCTCCCTTCCCTTCTCCTCCCTTCCCTTCTCCTCCCTTTTCCTCTTCTTCCCCATCTCTGTTCACACACACACACACACACACACACACACACACACACACACACAGACATATACACACATTCACACACATATATCTATAAAAATAAAACAAACTAAACAAGCATAAAAATCAAAGAATAAAAAAATCAAGACAAAAATTTCAAAGCACAACAAAATGAAAGAAACCCTTGTCAAATATTCCTGAGCATTGGGCCTGCCCTTATAGGTAGTTGATAGGCATACTGACAATATGTTGGGTAAAAGCAAGTTTTCCCTATTCAGCAGCTGAAGAAGAAGAAGAAGAAGAAGAAGAAGAAGAAGAAGAAGAAGAAGAAGAAGAAGAAGAAGAAGAAGAAGAAGAAGA
>NC_034593.1:8933876-8950271 GCF_900095145.1 Mus pahari | reverse complement strand
AGGAGGAGGAGGAGGAAGAAGAAGAAGAAGAAGAAGAAGAAGAAGAAGAAGAAGAAGAAGAAGAAGAAGAAGAAGAAGAAGAAGAAGAAGAAGAATCCCATGTCTATTTGCTCCTTTCAGTTCCTGGGACTGCATCTGGCTCGAACCTGTTTATGTTTTATGAGTGCTGCCATAGTCTCTGTGAGTTCATAGGTGTTTCTGTTCTCTTGTGACTGAAATTCACTGCTTCCCTGAGTCATCCCTCACCCTGCTGCATCTTCTTCCACATGGATCCACTGTTCTTAGCATTCCTAATGCTGTGACCCTTTAATATAGGTTCTTGAGCTGTAGTAACCTAAAACAATACAATTATTTATTGCTACTTCATAACTGTAGTTTGCTAGGGTTATAAATCATAATATAAAATTCTGATATGCAGAATATCTGATATATGATCCAAAGGGTTCAGGACTCACAGGTTGAGACTGACTGACATATATTCTTGGGCCTTGAGGGGAAAGGTTTGATAAAAAAAAATTCCACTTGGACCTAAGTACTCCAAAGTCCCCCACTCTCTGTATATTGTCATGAAATGCCAACCACTTTTTATTTATTTTAATTTTTTTAATTTAAGGCTCACTTCATGCATTGGAGCTCATATCTGATACCTGTAAAGTGATTAAGATCTTAAGACAAGATAGGTAATGGGCCTAAGAGAAAATCTACCATTGTTATTCGGCTAAGGGAACATAATTTTATGTATGTGTTCAGTGTGTCATTCAGCTCTCATCATAGAAACTTTTTCTTTCAGTAGATGGATATTAACACAGAGACTCATAATTAGATGAGTACTTTGTTATAGTCATTAAAGTGATAAATGATGCTATATAAAACAATACGTAAGGAATTTTAGCAGACAGATGGAACTTAGTATGATGTCTAAAGACAATGTTAGAACCCCAACTCATGATGTCACAAATGAAAACCATAGTGAAAAAATTTTGACACTTAAAAAAGTTGAGGAAAAAATCAATGGTGTAGAAGAAAAGCATGGAAAACACCCAAATTGGACAAAAAACAGAGAAAAGT
This sequence comes from Mus pahari, assembly GCF_900095145.1. NCBI lineage: Eukaryota > Metazoa > Chordata > Mammalia > Rodentia > Muridae > Mus > Mus pahari. The sequence goes on along the minus strand of NC_034593.1, from coordinate 8,949,203 downwards.
AAAACAACCAAACCCCCAAAATATGAAAGAAACAAAGGGCAAAATAAACAATTAAATACCTTTAAAAGTACACAACATTCTTAGTAATTATGGAAATAAATGTCAATGTAAATCTCATTGAGAATTCACATATATAGATTATACATAGGATTGTAACACTTGTGTAAAAATGAATGATCTAATGGATACTAATAAGAAATTGAAATTGAAAGAGCACCGTCTTTTACCAAGTAACACAATCTAATAGTGTTAATAATCTGATAATGTGTATATCATATATCAGCAAAGTAGTGTGAGCACAGTATTATGAATCATTCCATATTGGTTGGTTTTTTGACATTTAAAGGTCAATACTCAATACTGGCCAGAATCCACAGGAAAGGAATCCCTATCCATGATCACTAAAAATGTGAAATCAATGAAATATTGTGAATCTGTTATATAAGGGCAGGGTTTGGGTGAGAATTCCTGGCAATGTGGCCAGTCTTTCTCTACAAGAACACCTACCTCATTAAATGCCTTGTTCATAATATTTAACTTGCCATATCTTTATATCCCTTTGGGAAATAGTTTGACACCTTCTTGTACAATTGAGCACCATATATTAGTAGTACAACCTATCAGAATTGGAAACACACATACGAAGACATATGTTATTGGTCTACAATAGTTAAAATCTTTACATATATGTACAGTATAAATTTCCATTAATTAGTTAATAAAAATGATTTAATGATTTACAAAAACCACTAAAATATGCAACATGAATGCATGTGTCTGTCACTATGCTAACAGGAAAAATTAGGTCCCAAGAAGTAAATGTACTATTATTCCAGTTACATATATCATACGCAAAGAAAATATGTAGGGTACCAATATAGATCTGTACTTTCCAAGAACTTGAATTATGAAGTTAAGGGATGTAATCATTCCATATCATAATGGTGGTTATGGTGCTAGCCATATAATAATGGCAGTATACATATATCTACAGGCATTAATCTGTATAATTGTAAAACATATTTAAGTTTTATTCAAACCTACCTCAGTGAAGTTGAAATAAGATGATGGAACATGTGTAAAAGTGGGGTTCATAATAACCAAATGAATTACAAACTTAGCTGGGCAAGGAGTTGTTTTCTGGAGACAGCCCACAGCATATGCTTAATATTTTCTCCTTTGGCTTGGTTAGTGTCCCTGGAAAACTGTTCCACCTAACCTCCTTAAAGCATTCTGCTCTTAAGCCTGTACTTCAGGCAAGTATTTTCAGTAAATTCTCTTGGATATTTATGTTAACAATCTTTGGTATCTCCTGGCTCACAGATTCCCCAAGATATTCCCTTCAGTGGTCTTTGGGAAGTTTGAAAGCAAACTGCGATGACCCTGAAAAACTACTCAGGCTTGCAGTCTTGTTCTCTTATTGCAGAGCACAAGGTTTCCCCTCCTTTAGATGCTGTGTTCTTATAGATTTACTTAAGAGTCTTCAGAATTCTGATTTCTCCGTTTTACTTTAGGATTTAGGGTATTTGTTTTGTTTTTAAACAACTTAATGATTTCTTTCTCCTGTGCAATTCTAAATTTTTCTACTTGGCTTGCTAATTTCAAAGATTTTCTCTATCATTGCTTTTCCTATTTCATTGACCTCTTTCATTATTTGCTTGACATTAAATATATTTAACATGGCAAGATGCACTTTTAATGTCATGATATGGGAGAGAAAATATTTGGAGTTTATTTTCATCTACCATCATTAATTACTTGTAGAGTACATATATTTTCTATTTGCTAAGTAAATATAAAATAATTACTGAGACTTTCAAAGGACGTGATACAATATGTTAATGTTAAGAAAAAGGCAGAAGTGCTTGCACAGAAGCACTGAGCATATTACTAGGAAGTGTTACCATAGCCTATACCTTGTAGTGAAAGTTTCAAAATCATTTCGTTTTTTGTTAAGGACAATGCTTGTATAAGTGTTCACTCACTCTTATTTATTCATTCACTTAGGATTTTGGCCCATATTATGCCTCAAGTTTGCATTCAAATTATACAAAATAAAAAATAAGCTAAAATCATAGGCCAGTTTACCAGTTTCCAAATGAAATAGAGCTATCATACGGGCATGCATATTTACAGGAGTTTGACCAACACAATCTATTGCCTTAAGCAGGTCTCTATTGGAAGCCAATTTCTGTGTAGAAGTTTGCTGTAGCAGGACAGAAAAGTCTTATGATCCAGATATTCATTGGCATCTGGATATGAGAGAGGTAGAGATGCCAGGGAAGCTGGTATGATTGAGTCATTAGAGAGAAAGCCATTCCTTGGACAGGGCTCCTCTGCATCCTGCCAAAACATGCCTCTCTCTGTTGCTTATTTTCTATGTATTTCCACTGTGAACATGGTTCTCTGAAAGAAGTACTTCTCCTATTTACTATAGATCCTTTCTACATGTGCTAATGTAACTTTATCCATTTAACTTATAAATTGTTATGTTATTACATACCTATGGCCTCAGATTTCAATGTCTCGGTGTAGACTTCTACTGTACTTAGCATATTTAGCAGAACTTGGGTTCATTATTGAATAGGTTTGTATTAAGGATTATTCTTCAATTTCCTTTACCAATAACAACATTTAAAATTAATCTCCATACTAACAAACAATTTAACATACTTTGGTTATTTTAAATAATCACTATGCCAATATGTAAGTTAATACATGGCTTAGTCTCATTTTATTTTAAATAACTGAAGATATAAAATTGACAATTTTAAAACATAATGGCTTGAAGTATTTCTAACATTCTTTAGTATACAAAGTAGTAAAATTTTGATACAGATTTTATCAGTAGTATTAAGAAATGTGAGAAGAAATACTATCAAAAGGAACATTTATGCTTATTATCTTGTAACACGACATATTTCAGTGATGTTTGAAAAATATCCACCAAGATGAAAGTAATTGCTTTAGCCTTGAGGAAATGTGATTTAAATAAAAATACTAGTCATTCAGATTTTGAGGGGGAAAAGCTAGTATCTATAAGTTTTCTTACACAGTCTTAATGCTTAATACTTTCTATCATATGAAAACTAAACACAAATTAAAATAAATTCTTTTATAATATCAGCAGTTTGTTAGCTAATTTTGTCTTAGTTTCTATAATAGAATTTCTATGTGGCTAAGATAGTGTAGTCTCAGATTCCTATCTCTGGTGACAAGGCTATTTCAAGTCTGTTTAACTTGGGTCCAGTCCTTGTTAGGTTAGACAGTGTAGTAGTAAATGAGAAAACCCAACTCCATAGTGTTATATATTTGAATGTTTTTTTCCCTAGTTAGAACTATTTTGTGGAGAATTAGGATGTGTGGCATTGCTGGAAGAGGTGTATAAATGAGGGTTGTTTTTGAGGTTTGAAAAGCTCATGCCAGGAACAGTTTCTTTCTTACTCTCTCTGCCTCTAATGTGCGGTTCAGCCATTACTTCAGCAACATGCCTTTGAGCTTGCTGCTTTTGTCAGGGTAAATGCTTCAGACTCTGGAACTATAAGGAGTCTCCAATTGAATGATGTCATTTATATGTTGCCTCAGCTGTGATATCTCTTAACAGCAATAGAAGAGTAACTAAGATAGGTAAGAATTAGGGAATGAAAGGTTGGGGGGAAATTGAGTGCTGAGTACTAGCTTGGAACATGCATGGTACATGGCCTTCCTAGGCTGGATTCCCAACACCACAATGCAAAAACATGGATGATTAAGAGGAACTAAGAGATTTCTACTCTTACTTTGATTCACCATGTTAGGCATATAGCCTGGAAGGGGATTTAGTAAGGAATCTTTGTCTTAACAGAAGGGCTTTTCTGGGGCATGAATTAGACATAAGATTTAAATACAGTGTTAGAACATTTCAAAGACAGAGATTTTCAGGATGTGTGATCTATGTGCTGAAAATTATACTTGAAGCCAAGGAAAGAATCAAAGAACTGAGAATTCTTTCAAGTACCAGAGATGAGAATGATGACAACCGAGAAGAAAATGCAAAAGAGGACAGGAAACACACTGAAGAGAAACTTAAGTCCATTCTTCCTGCTATTGGTATAATATCTTTTTGAAATTTATATAATACTTGAATATTTTCATAATGAATTTTTAAATTTTCTGAGAATGTACAGTGCACTGTGATCATATCTAGTCCTCCATTACACAATGTATCCTATCCTTCTCATCTGACTCACAACTGAACTCTTCCAAAATAGCCACCCTCTTAGTCTTATCTCTCTCCTTTTCTTCTCCCTTCCTGTCTTTTCGTTCTTTCCTTCCTTCCTTCTTCCTTGTTAAGTCTCTCTGTCCTCCTTCCTTTGTTCGTTTTTGTGTAACTCTTGTGCATGCAGACACACAGAGCTGCTTTCTGTTCATGGCAGCAATGACCATTGATATCCAGAAGAAAGTGATTACGTTATTTCTCCTCGTGCCTCAGTCATCCTCATCCCATGCTTTACCCTTAGTACTTAAACGAGTTGACAACAGTGTCTTGTTTAACTATAAGTACTTAGTGGACACTTACTTGTAGCATTTTAGCATAGAATTCTTTCCTTGAGATCCTCTACTCCCAAAAGAGGCTTCTCTGACCAAGTTTGAGAGTTGCATTGGTCTATGAGTACAAACATTCAAAAGGCAGTTTAACTACATGTTTATTTAATAAAATAACACTGTTCTAACACCTCAAAGTGCCTATCACCTCCATAGCTATAGGTTTTGAGCCTAAGACCAAATAAATAGTGGTTGGTAACCTGAGGTTATCCAAGCCAGTATTGGACCATTGCATATACTTGGACAAGCAATTCAATATAGTAGAACATAGGATAATGTGGAATTAATTATGTGGAAAACAAAATGGATGGAGAAACATGTGGGAGTCTTAGCTGAAGCTGAAGGTGATTTCCAAAGACAAGGTTTTAAGATTGCTTTGAACTATATCTATCAAAGAAATGAATCTAGAGAAAAAGAATAGTGAAGACTCAAAAAAGGGGTGAGAGTATTGTGTGCACCATAACATAAAACCCTTCAGATTCATTTTTAGTCCTACACCATTTTATCAGCCTGGATTTGATTATTAACAGAGAATGCAGAGAGTGGAGGCCATTGGGGTTCTGGGTGCATAGAAAGGAAACAGATGTCATAGAGACAAATGTATTCTGTCTTTCATTTCATGGTTCCTACAAATAGAAAAAAATTCTTAGACATAGAAAGAAGCAAATTATCAGTGATGGACAATACCTTCAAATCATGAGCATTTTAGATAATGATTTAGAAAGCTCCTTACTGCCTCGTATTGCTTGCAAGTCAATGTCACACCATCTAAAAATGAGACCAAGCTACATAGTCATGTGAGCTTTAATAATATGCTAATTTTAGTTTCCTTTGTATTTTACAGAGAAGAAAACATAGGTCAAATGAATTGTTTTTATTAAAGCATTGAAAAATTGTGGACTTCTACAGTAATAATAAGTAAATAAAGAAAAATAAAGTATTTTTCTGCACAATCTATGATATATTGTTTCAGAGGTACCACTGTTCAGATGGGTCATTTAATCACACTCCATTGTTGTATTTCATTATTTATTTCCCTGATTAGCTCTAACAAGTTTAGATGCTATGCTCTATTCTGTGTTTACAAGTTTCCCAAATGCATGAGTGTTTTCAGATTTTTCACAATAAATGACATGATCAAGATGCAACTTTAGTTAACGACATCTATTATAAGCTTTTTATAACTAACTTCTTTTCATGGCCATTTGAATAGAACTGATTTTATATGTCAGATGTTAAATGAAAGGGGCAAATTTTAAAGGTTTTTCCGTAATCTTTACTATAAAAGAAAATGAAAGAAGACTGTGAAACAATATTTCTAGGCTTTAGCTTTAATCATTGATTCTAATACTTTTTCTGTTTTTTTTTTTTTTAGATTTAATTATAGATTTGATTGTCTAGAGTAATTCATTTTATTTACCTCTACTTAGTAATTAATTAGGTGATGTAATAAATGTGTATTTTTTAGACTATTGAATTTGAGAAAAATAAGAGTAGCTGACAGATCCTATTTCTCATATACAGTGCCTTATTCAAGTTGTTGTTCAAGGGTGTCTATCTGCTGCCATTTTGCCTGAATTGGGAGGGGACTGATGTGGAATTAATTGCTTGAGTTTATGCGATTTCTCCAGTAGTTGGAGTCACTAGCAATAACAGAGTTGAGGATAAACTTGGCAGACAACTAATTGCATATATGATACCATCCAATTAGTAAGAAACCTTATAATTTCTTTCATGCTTACTTTATATTTGAAGAGAAGAATAGTGAATAATTTTCATTCCCCAAACAAGCCCAACAATCAGCAATTGTGGACAAAGGGATTGGAGATGTTTTACACCATCAGACAATTTCCTTTCATGGATAATTTGATTTTATTGAATATTTTATTTATTTACATATCAAATGTATTCCCTTTCCCAGTTTCCCCTTCTCAAATTCCCAATCCCATCCTCCCTCTCCCTGCCTCTATGAGGGTACTCCCCCATGTACATACCCACTCCTACCATACAATCCTAGCATTTCCCTTTACTGGAGCTTCTAGCATTCACGAGATGAAGGGCATTCCCTACCATTAATGCCAGATAAGGCCTTCCTCTACTACGTATGCAGCTGGAGCCATGTGTCCTTTTTCATTGCTGGTTTGGTTCCTGGGAACTCTGAGGAGTTGGGTTGGTTGATACTGTTGTTCTTCCAATTAGAATGCACACCCCTTCAGCTTTTGTTTCCCATTCTAAGGAGGAATGTAGTATCCACACTTTGGTCTTTCTTCTTCTTGAGTTTCATGTGTTTTGCAAATTGTATCTTGGGTATTCTAAGTTTCTAGGCTAATATCCACTTATCAGTGAGTGCATTTCATGTGAGTTCATTTGTGATTGGGTTACCTCACTCAGGACGATATCCACCAGATCCATCCATTTGCCTAAGAATTTCATANATTCATTGTTTTTAATAGCTGAGTAGAACTCCATTGTGTAAATGTACCACATTTTCTGTATCCATTACTCTTTTGAGAGATATCTGGGTTGCTTCTAGCTTCTGGCTATTATAAATAAGGCTGCTATGAACATAGTGGAGCATGTGTCCTTATTACCAGTTGGAACATCTTCTGGGTATATACCTAGAAGAGGTATTGCTGGATCTGCCAGTAGTACTATGTCCAGTTTTCTGAGGAACCGCCAGACTGATTTCCAGAGTGGTTGTACAAGCTTACAATCCCACCAGCAATGGAGGAGTGTTCCTTTTTCTCCACATCCTCGCCAACATCTGCTGTCACCTGAATTTTTGATCTTAGCCATTCTGACTGGAGTGAGATGCAATCTCAGGGTTGTTTTGATCTGCAGTTCCCTGATGATTAAGGATGATGAACATTTTTTCAGGTGCTTCTAAGTCATTCAGTATTCCTCAGTTGAGAATTCTTTGTTTAGCTATGTACCCCATTTTGAAATGAGGTTATTTGATTTTCTGGAGTACAGCTTCCTGAATTCTTTGTATGTATTCTATATTAGTCCCCTATCTGATTTAGGATTGGTAAAGATCCTTTCCCAATATGTTGATGGCCTTTTTGTCTTATTGACACTATCTTTTGCCTTACAGAAGCTTTGCAATTTTATGAGGTCCCATTTATCAGTTCTTGATCTAACAGCAGAAGCCATTGGTGTTCTGTTCAGGAATGTTTCCCCTGTGCCCATATCTGTGAGGCTTTACTCACTTTCTCCTCTATAAGTTTCAGTGTCTCTGGAGTTCCTTGATCTACTTAGACTTGAGTTTTGTACAATGAGATGAGAATGGATCAATTCACATTCTTCTACATGATAACCTCCAGTTGTGCCAGCACCATTTGTTTAAAATCCTGTCTTTTTTCCACTGGATGGTTTTAGCTCCTTTGTTAAAGATCAAGTGACGATAGGTGTGTGGGTTCATTTCTGGGTCTGCAATTCTATTCCATTGATCAGCCTATCTGTTGCTGTACCAGTACTGTCTTAGTCAGGGTTTCTATTCCTGCACAAACATCATGACCAAGATGCAATTTGGGGAGGAAAGGGTTTATTCCGCTTACATTTCCATACTGCTGTTGATCACCAAAGGATGCAGGACTGGAACTCAAGCAGGTCAGAAAGCAGGAGCTGATGCAGAAGCCATGGAGGGAAGTTCTTTACTGGCTTGCTTCCCCTGGTTTGCACAGCTTGCTCTCTTATAGAACCCAAGACTACCAGCCCAGAGAAGGCACCACACACAAGGGGCCCTCCCCCCCTTGATCACTAATTTAGAAAATGCGTTACAGCTGGATCTCATGGAGGCACTTCCCCAACTAAAGCTCCTTTCTCTGTGATAACTCCAGCTGTGTCAAGTTGACACAAAGCTATCCAGTACAAGTACCATGCAGTTTTTAATCACAATTGCTCTGTAGTACAGCTTGAGATCAGGCATGGTGATTCCCCCAGAGGTTCCTTCATTGTTGAGAATAGTTTTTGCTTTCCTAGTTTTTTTGTTACTCAAGATGAATTTGCAAATTGTCCTTTCTAACTCTCTGAAGAATTGAGTTGGAATTTTGATGGGGATTGCATTGAATCTGTAGATTGATTTTGGCAAGATTGATTTTTACTATATTAATCCTGCCAATCCATGAGCATGGGAGATCTTTCCATCTTCTGAAATCTTCTTGGATTTCTTTCTTCAGAGACTTGAATTTCTTATCATACAGATTTTTCACTTGTTTAGATATAGTCACACCAATTATTTTATATTTTTTTGTGACTATTGTAAAGGGTGTTATTTCCCTAATTTCTTTCTCAGCCTGTTTATCCTTTGTGTAGAGAAAGGCCACTGTTTTGTTTGAGTTAATTTTATATCCAGCTACTGCACTGAAGCTGTTTATCAGGTTTAGGAGTTCTCCAGTTGAATTTTTGGGACACTTATATATACAACCATATCATCTGCAAACAGTGATATTTTGATTTCTTCCTTTCCAATTTTTATTCACTTGACCTCCTTTTTTTGTCTAATTGCTCTGGTTAGGACTTCAAGTACTATATTGAATAGGTAGAAATAAAGCGTGCAGCCATGTCAAGTCCCAGATTTTAGTGGGACTGCTTCAAGTTTCTCTCCATTTAGTTGGATTTTAGCTACTGGTTTGCTGTACATTGCTTTTATTATGTTTATGTATGGGTCTTTTATTCCTGATGTTTCCAAGACTTTTATCATGAATGGGTGTTGGATTTTGTCAAATGCTTTCTCAGCCTCTAACAAGACAATCGTGGTTTTTGAAAAAATATCTGGCCCAGGCTGGCCTTGAACTCGTGATCTTCCTGCTTCAAAATGGTGATCCTCCTGCCTCTGCCTCCTTCAGCAAATCCTACTGGTATGTGCCACCACAACCTGCAAGAGGACCATTTTTTACTATATGAAGTCTGCTAGACCCTGAGCATGGGATCTCTTTTCATCCTTTGATATCTTAAATTACTTTCTTCAGTGACTTGAAGTTCTAGTCATGCCCACCTTTTTTTTTATTAAGGCATTTTTTATTAGATATTTTCTTCATTTGCATTTCAAATGATATCCCCAAAGCCCTCTATACCCCCCCACCCCTGCCCAGCTCCCAAACCCAGATCTTTTAATTGCTTGCTTAGAGTCACACCAAGGTATTTTTTATTATTTGTGACTATTGTAAAGGGTTATATTTCCATAATTTCTTTCTCAGCCCATTTATCATTTGAGTAGGAAGCCTACTGAGTTGTTTGAGGAAATTTTACCTCCAGGCATTGGTGAAGTTGTTTATCAGCTGTCAGAGTTCTCTGGGAAATGTTTAGGGTCACTTAAGAATCCTATCGTATCATCTGGAAATATTGATATTTTGACTTCTTCCTTTCCAATTTGTATCCTTTTGACCCTCTTTTGTTGTCTAATTGCTCTGGCTAATACTTCATGTATTCTATTGAATAGGTAGGGAGAGAGTGGGCAGCCTTGTATATTCCTTGATTTTAGTAGGTTGCTTCAATTTTTCTCTATTTAGTTTCATGTTGACTACTGGTTTGCTGTATATTGCTTTTATTATGTTTAAGTATGGGCCTTGAATTCCTGATCTTTCCAAGGTATTTAACATAAAGGCATTTTGAATTTTGTCAGAAGCTTTTGAGCATTTAATGAAGTGATCACGTGCTTTTTTTTTGGAGTTTGTTTATAGAGTGGACTACATTGTTGGCTTTCCTTATATTGACCCATCCCTGCAGCCTTTGGATGATGGCTACTTGATCATGGTGAATGATCATTTTGATGTGTCCTTAGATTTGGTTGGTGACTGTTTTATGGAGTATTTTTGCATCAATATTTTTAACAGGAGTTGGTTTGAAATTCTCTTTTTTTGTTTGGTGTTTGTGTGGTTTATGTTTAAGTATAAATCTGGTTTCATAGAACAAATTAGGTAGTGTTCCTTCTGTTTCTATTTTGTGGAATAGTTTGAAGAGTATTGGTATAAGGTATTCTTTGAAAGTCAGCAAGAATTCTGCAATAAAACCATCTGGTCATGGGCTTTCTTTGATGGGGAAACTTTAATTGAAAGTTTGTATATCCTTATGGGTTATGGGACTGTTCAGTTTGTTTATCTGATCCTGATTTAACTTTGTTACATGCTATTAGTCTAGAAAATTGTCCATTTTATCTAGATTTTTCTGGATGACTCACTGGATTTCCTTGATTTCTGTTGTTATGTCTACCTTTTCATTTCTGATTTTCTTAATTTGGATACTGTCTATGTGCCCTCTGGTTAGTCTGGCTAAGGGTTTATCTATCATATAAATTTTCTGAAAATATATCTCCTAGTTTTGTTGATTCTCTGTATAGTTCTTTTGTTTCCACTTGGTTGATTTCAGCCCTGACTTTAATTATTTCTTTCTGTCTACTCCTCTTGGGTCTATTTGCTTCTTTTTGTTACCGAGCTTTCAGATGTGCTGTTAAGCTGCTTCTGTGTTCTCTCTCCAGTTTCTTTTTGGCAGCACTCAGAGCTATGAGTTTTCCTTTTATCACTGTTTTCATCATGTACCATAAGTTTGTGTAGATTTTGCCTTCGTTTTCAGTGAATTCTAAAAAGTCTTTATTTTCTTTCTTTCTTTCTTTCTTTCTTTCTTTCTTTCTTTCTTTCTTTCTTTCTTTCTTTCTTTCTTTCTTGACCAAGTTATCATTGACTAAAGAGTTGTTTAGCTTCCATGTGTATGAGGGCTTTCTAATGTTTTTGTTGTTATTGAAAACTAGCTTTAGTCTATGGTGATCTGAGAGCATGCATGGGGTTATTTTAATCTCCTTATACTTGTTGAGGCTTCTTTTGTGACTGATTATATGGTAAATTTTGGAGAAAGTAGCATGAGGTCCTGAGAAGAAGAAATATTCTTTTGTTTTAGGATGAAATATTCTACCATAGATATCTGTTAAATCCAGTTGGTCCAGAGCTTCTGTTAGTTTCACTGTGTCTCTGTTCAGTTTCTGTTTCCATGATCTGTACACTGATTAGAGTTGGGTGTTGAAGTCTCCCACTATTATTGTTTGAGGTGCAATGTGTGCTTTGGGTTTTAGTAAAGTTTCTTTTAAGAATTGGATGCCCTCACATTTGAAGCATAGATGTTCAGAATTGAGAGTTCATCTTGGTAGAATTTTTCTTTTGCGAGCATGAAGTGTCCTTCCTTATCTTTTTTACAACTTTTTGGGTGAAAGTTGATTTTATTTGACATTAGATTGTCTATTCAGCTTGTTTCTTGGGTCTATTTGCTTAAAAAACATTTTCCAACCTTTTACTCTTAGGTAGTATTTGTCTTTGTCACTACGATGTGTTTCCTTTATGCCTCTAAATGTTGGGCCATGTTTGTATATCCAGTCTGTTAGTCTATTTCTCTTCTTTTCTTTTCTTTTCTTTTCTTTTCTTTTTTTTTTTTGAGAATTGAGCCCATTGTTATTAAGAGATATTAAAGCAAATAATTATTTCCTCCTGTTATTTTTGTTTTTATATGTATAATGTTTGTGTGGCTATCTCCTTTTAGGTTTGTTGAAAGAAGATTATTTTCATGTTTTTTTTTCTAGCATGTAGTTTCCCTCCTTTTATTAGAATTTCCTATCTATAATCCTTTATATGGATATAATTGTGGAAAGATATTATTTAAATTTGTTTTTGGAATATCTTGTTTACTTCATCTATGGTACTTGAGAGTTTTGCTGGGTATAGTAGCCTGGGCTGGCATTTTTGTTCTCTTAGGTGCTTTATAACATCTGTTTAGGTTCTTCAGGCTTTTAGAGTCCCTGTTGCGAAGTAAGGTGTAATTCTGACAAGGCAGCCTTTATGTGTTACTTGACCTTTTCCCCTTACTGCTTTTAATATTTTTTCTTTGTTTTGTGCATTTGGTGTTTTGATTATTGTGTGACTGAAGGATTTCCAGCATGAGCAGGTTTTGGGCACACATGGATTTTCTTTTTTTTTTTTTTTTTTTTTTTTGGTGTTTTTGAGACAGGGTGTTTCTGTATAGCCCTGGCTGTCCTGGAACTCACTTTGTAAACCAGACTGCCATTGAACTCAGAAATCTGCTTGCCTCTGNCTCCTGAGTGCTGGGGTTAAAGGCATGTGCCACCACACCCAGCTGGGTTATTTTTAATAAAAGAACTTATTTTTAATATTTGTAGTCATTTGGGAGTCAATATTCTTGTCCACTGCTTGAAAATATGCCACAAATCTAAATCACTTCTTGTGTGTTTTCTACTCAGGATGAGTTTTTGTTGTACCTTTAAAATTTTATTATAGATATGGTTATGAGATGAGAGAACCCACTATCCCATGGAGTCATTGGAAATTTCCCAAAATTTCCTGCCCTGTTTCAGGGACACAGCTTTGATTGTTCCATCTATTGTTTGTCCTTTAAAAGAAACAAAGATTAACACAGATATCAGAAAAGATCCATACATGTGAAAATGCTGGAGGGAGTGGCTCCATAAAGAAAATTAATAGATTTTCTTAATAGAACCCAAGTGGACACACATACTTTTACACATCTATCTATTAAAGACCATTTTTATAGTGGTCTATAGTCATCATAAAATAAAATGATAGACTATTATGAAAGTACATTTAAAGTAAAAATTAAGTGTATTAGGAGTTATTTCAAAAGCAGCAGTTAGGTGTTTTTTACCTTTTTGGACTCATGAGTGAGCATAATTGGAAACAACATAAACATTGATATTGTTTCATTTTTAAAATATAATGTTTCGAATAACCCATGTTAAGAAAAATTCTTATATACACCAGAATAGTAGTATTCCAAACAGTTAAACTCTAAACAGTTTTAAGTATTAAATTGGCTGTCTGTCATGAAAGAGTCTGAGATTTCAGTGTAAGCTCGATGACAGTTCTATCACACTATGTGATAGAGAAGAGCCAATTAAGTGAGAGCCCTTGCCTGCTCAAAACTTTCCCTAGTCACCCACTGGAGTATTTACTAAGGAGTAGTAAAATTTCCAACATGGAAAATGTCCTTCTAGAGTGAGAATGAACTGTAAGCCTAGTGCTCCTGAGAGCAGAAAACCAAATTTAATAAGTTAGGACTCACTCTGGTCTCTTGCTGTTCATCGCTTTCTAAGAAATGAGCAGCTCTTTAGGCTTCAAACAGAACAAAGCATGATGCTTTCTAAGGAACTAAGCTACAGGGTACTAAGTTCTCTCATAATATATTACAATTTGAAAATTATTTTGTTGTTGCCAAAGATACAATTTGCGTAGAATATTTACTTTCTGAATTTTTCTTGCTATAACTACTAATGGGACTTTAACATTTTAGAGAGCAACATGTAAATTTGATTTAAATTCCTGAACAAAAATCTCCAGCTATGTCTTTGATACATTTTATGGTGATAGAAGGTAGAAAGCTTCTCTTTCCATGAGTCATGTTAGTATACTTCTATGATGCTCTATAACTGAAGCTATGCAATCATCAGGAAACTAGAGGAAGGATGACCAGTTTATGTAGCTCATTCTTCCATTCCCAGCAGGCTTTGCCTAAGCAGTACTGTGTAGTAAGCTAGCCAGTATGTACAGAGCTCTACAGTAGGATAGTCCACCATGCTTCCCTTGTCCTCTTCCTATATTACCAATTAAACTTAACTGGTTTTGTTTTGCATTTCCTTAAAAGAAAAATCTTAAAAAGCTGTTAACTATTGTTATTCATGTACTTAGTGTCATTTTAATTTCATTCCTTTCCATTTGCCACTAAGCTTCAACTGACATCGTGTGTGTGTGTGTGTGTGTGTGTGTGTGTGTATGTGTGTTGGTTTTGTGTAGTCATTTTATCAAAAATTAAGAAATTCCTTTAATTCTTGGAAAAGGGTGATGAAGCTGAATGTTATGACCAATCCTCAATTATATTATCATAGTAGGATGTGTTTCTGATGAACAATGTAATTTGCTGCCTCTGGAGAGAACATAGAAATTAGATATATCTAGATGTTATCTCTCTAGCCTGGGTTTAATTTCATCATGTCTGGAAGAGAATTCAACAAACACCATTAAGAATTACCCTCATAGATCATTAATTTCATGTTAGATACTACACTAAGTTTCATGTAATAAACTTTAATTTCTCACTATTATTCTTTAAATTATATATATATATATATATATATATATATATATATATATATATATATGCTCAAGATTACCAGAAACAATTATACAATTATACTAGATACAGCCATAAAACTTATATTTGACTTTAGCCTTAACTGGACATACCATTTTCAATATAAAGGTGCAATATTCAGCATTTATAGTTCACAGAAATTTTGAAGTAGATCTTATTCATTTTTGGATTGATGAAGAAACATCATTTATAATATGATGAAGGAACATATATAAAAATAAGTTTGTAAAAAGTCAAAAGCAAAGTTGTTTAAGATTTGTGATGAGTTCTTATCCATACAGATTCTGGTAAGAAAATAAGAAAACAAAATAACATTATAAATCAAGAGTTAATAATGGCAACCAGAAGTATCTGACCCATAACAGGGATCACATTCTTTAGTAAAAACTAGCTCTGATATCCTAGCATTGCCATGACACCATGAATTATTGCTCAACCATAACATGTTTGACATATTTTTGTAAACACATGTATAGCTCCTATTTCAGTTGGTCCTCTTGAAAAAAATTTTTATATTTTTTATTAGATATTTTCTTCATTTACATTTCAAGTGCTATCACGAAAGTTCCCTATACCCTC
>NC_034593.1:8917477-8933094 GCF_900095145.1 Mus pahari | reverse complement strand
GACATCTGGGTTCTTTCCAGCTTCTNGCTATTAAAAATAAAGTGGCTATGAACATAGTGGAGCATGTGTCCTTATTACCAGTTGGAAAATCTTCTGGGTATATGCCTAGAAGTGGTATTGCTGGATCCTCTGGTTGTACTATGTCCAGGTTTCTGAGGAACCGTAGGAGAGTTACTCTTGGTAGATTTTACCTTTGATGAGTATGAAGTGCCCCTCCTTTTCTTTTTTGATAAATTTGGTTGGAAGTCATTTTTACTTGATATTAGAATGGCTACTCCAGCTTGTTTCTACAGACCATTTGCTTGGAAAATTGTTTTCCAGCCTTTCACTTTGAGGTAGTGTCTGTCTTTTTCCCTGAGGTGGGTTTCCTGTAAGAAGCAAAATGTTGGTTCCTTTTTGTGTAGCCAGTCTATTAGTCTATATCTTTTGATTGGGGAATTTAGTCCATTGATCTTAAGAGAAATGAAAGAAAAGTAATTGCTTCCTGTTACTTTTGTTGGTAAAGTTGGGATTCTGCTCTTGCGGCTGTCTTCTTTTAGGTTTGGTGAAGGATTACTTTCTTGCTTTTTCTAGGATGTAGTTTCCATCCTAGTGTTGATGTTTTCCGTTTACTATTGTTTGAAGGGCTGGATTCATGGATAAATATTGTGTGGATTTGCTTTTATCATGGAATACTTTGGTTTCTCCATCTATGGTAATTGAGAGTTTTGCTGGGTATAGTAGCCCTGGCTGGCATTTGTGTTCTCTTAGGGTCTGCATAACATCTGTCCAGGATCTGCCTTTCATAGTCTCTGGTGAGAAATCCGGTATAATTCT
The DNA here is from genome assembly GCF_900095145.1 of Mus pahari. NCBI lineage: Eukaryota > Metazoa > Chordata > Mammalia > Rodentia > Muridae > Mus > Mus pahari. Next base: position 8,932,278 of record NC_034593.1, on the reverse strand, counting down.
CATAGGCCTGCCTTTATATTTTACTTGACCCTTTTCCCTTGCTGGTTTTAATATTCTATATTTATTTAGTGCATTTGTTGTTCTGATTATTATGTGTCGGGAAAAATTTCTTTTCTGCTCCAGTGTATTTGGAGTTCTGTAGGCTTCTTATATGTTCATGGGCATCTTTGTTTAGGTTCAGGAAGGCTTTTTTTCTAATTTTGTTAAAGATATTTGTTAGCCCTTTAAGTTGAAAATCTTCATTCTCATCAACTCCTATTATCTGTAGGTTTGGTCTTCTCATTGTGTCCTGGATTTCCTGGATGTTTTGAGTTAGGGTCTTTTTGCATTTTACATTTTCTTTGATTATTGTGCCCATGTTCTCTATGGGATCTTCTGCACCTGAGATTCTCTCTTCCATCTCTTGTATTTTGTTGCTGATACTCACATCTATGGTTCCTGATTTCTTTCCTAGGGTTTCTATCTCCAGAGTTGTCTCAATTTGGGTTTCCTTTATTGCTTCTACTTCCCTTTTTAGGTCTTGGATGGTTTTGTTCAATTCCATCACCGGTTTGGTTGTGTTTTCCTGTAATTCTTTAAAGGATTTTTGTGTTTCCTCTTTAAGGACATCTACCTGTTTAGCAGTCTTTTCCTGTAATTCTTTAAGGACTTCTACCTCTTTAGCAGCATTCTCCTGTATTTCTTTAAGTAAGTTATTAATGCCCTTCTTAATGTCCTCTACCAGCATAATGAGGTATGATTTTAAATCTGAGTCTTGCTTTTCGGGTGTGTTAGGGTATACAGGACTGGCTGAGGTGGGAGTGCTAGCTTCTGATGATGGTGAGTGGTCTTGGTTTCTATTAGTAAGATTCCTACATTTGCCTTTCACCATCTTGTAATCTATGGAGTTAGTTTTATAGTTGTCTCTGGTTGGAGCTTGTTCCTCCTGTCATTCTGTTAGCCTCTGTCAGCAGTCCTGGGAGTCCAGCTCTCTCCTGAGTCTCAGTGGTCAGAGTACTCTCCGAGGGCCAGCTCTCCTCTTGCAGGGAAGGTGCACAGAAATCTGTCATTCAGACCTGCCTCCTGGCTGAAGATGTAGGCCCAAAATGAGGACTGCAGAAGATGTGTCCCCTCTGCAGTTTGCATACTCACCTGCACAGACTAGTCTCTAGGGGAACCTGGACACAATATGGCTCTCTCACCTGCTCTGGTGGACAGAGATTTCCCAGGTGGCCACCTTTCCTCTGGCGGGGAAGGTGCCCAGATTTCTGGAGCCAGATACAGGGTCTATCCCAGAAGCTGTGTTGCTTCTGTCTGTCCCCAAAACTGTGTAACTTCTGCAGTCCACACTCTCACCAGTGCAGACTGGAGCCTGGGCAACCAGAGAAAAGATGGCTCCCTTACCAGCTCAGGCAGTGAGAGCCCTCCTGGGCGGACACCTCTCCTCTGGAGGGAAGTTGCCCAGATGTCTGGAGCCAGAAATGGGGTCTGTAGCTATGTCACTTTTGCAGTCTGCCCTCTCATGTCGCCAGCTGGAGCCTGGGTAACCAGGAGCAAAGAAGGCTCCCTTACCAGCTCAGGTGGTGAGAGCGCTCCCAGGTGAACACCTCTCCTTTGACTGGAACCTCTTGAAAAATATGTATAACAAAAATGTATTTGTACATCGAATTATACATAGGTACAAAGGTGATAAGAACAAGCATGCCAATATTCATTATAATATTTGTTATCAAAAGCCTGATACTTAGAATAGATAGAATGCTTCTTTTATACTATAGTGTCATTTTCTTCAGTATTTTAAATCCTTGACAAAAGAAAAAGTTTTAAACTACTGAAGTAGGCTTTACCAACTAAATAAATTATGCAATATTTCTTAATTTATGAGCATCAATAATTTTTAGATAACCCTAGCTGTCCACAAACTCATGATCATCCTGCCTCTCATCCTAGTTCCAGGACTGTGCATATGTGTCAACAATCTTTGCTCAGAGCAGAGATTTGACACCTCTGTGGCATATAGATTCCTGGGCCAAATGATATCACTGTCTTAAAATTTGTTTGGGAATTTTTTCTCAAAATTTGCATTCTTAATAAGAATAGTCTTGTCTTATTGAAATTAGATGCTCTTACTCAGCTTCATATTCTTTTGATAAATTTCCTCACTGAGATATATATTTTTACCTTTAATGTTATTTTTCATATAATTTATTACTTTCTGTATGTATTTATGTATGTAAAAGTTATATTAATATTGCATGAAAATTTTGATTGTTTGCCATGAAAGGACAGCTCCTTTGTTCAGCTGTGAATTCTCAGTGTTTAGAACATTTCCTTTTTCTTTTTTTTATTTCTTTTTTATTAGATATTTTCTTTATTTACATTTCAAATGTTATCCCCTTTCCTAGTATCCCCTCAGAAAATCCCCTATCTGTCCCCCTCCCCCATCCTCCCTCTCCCCAACTCACCCACTCCCATTCCTGGTCCTGGCATTTCCCTATACTGGGGCATAAAGAATGCTTAGAACATTTCTTAGTACAGAAGAGACATAGGATAGAGTCTAATGGATGAATAAGTTATGTCAGTACTATATAGACTGGCTTTCCTCCTTGAAATACTATTTATTTTCAAATAATTTTATACTGTTTGTTTTTATGTGTGTTTAATGAAAATAGATTCTTTTACAATACACCCTGGCTACAATTTCCTCTCCCCAGATTCCTTCCAGCCCTTTCAAACCTCTACTATCCCAGACCCACTCCCATTCCTTTTCTTCTTCAGAATAGAGCAGGTGTCCAAGAGAAGGCAGCCAAACATGATAAAACAAGATACCACAAGGCAAAGAAAAGGCCCTGAAGCTGTTTGTATTAGGAATGCTAATTATGTTCCCTAAAATTCTGTTTGTATGAGAGTGTCTGCACATAGCTTTTGGGAATCTTCCCTCAGTTGGTTCTGATTGGTAAATATAGATGCCAAGAGCCAATAGCTAAAGAGGGCAAACAGAGGAGGGATTTTAGGAATTCCTGGGCTTTGGACAGGGATAGGTGTTGTCAGTGTTTTATTTTCTGTATCAAGTTTTACACTAGATGGTTAAGTTATAGATGCTATGCTAGTTAAGGAAACACTGGAGATGACTTATATATAGTTTTTGTATTAATATATATGTACCCATTTTTGTATTAATATATATGTACCCATTCCACTTATGTTATATATATATATATATATATATATATATATATATATATATATATATATATACACAACCATACACACACACACACAGCAAACACATACACATATATTTTTTTAAGTTATGGAGAATTTATTAAGGTGATATGTATCATGATTCCCACAAGAGCAGGCATCTAGTTGTTGTCATAGTTTCGGTTTACTAGAAGATCTGATGTCTAAGAAAGGCATACATTCTGGTTTATCGACAACCTCATTTTGAGGTTAATATTTAAACGTGTGACTTTGAGACAGTCATACATATGTAGTTCACAGAGTCAAGCAAAACTTTCTGCTTTTTAAATTTAGAAAGTAGATTTATTTTACTGACTAAGAAACTAAAAATATATAAGAAATACGTGATCCATAATATAAAGCAGATAAGCCTGTGTGTGTGTGTGTGTGTGTGTGTGTGTGTGTGTGAGTGTGTGTGTGCATGTATGCATACTTTATAAATATATGAAGCATTTCCTCAGAGCTCATCTCCCTACACTTATCTGGTTACTTTGGTCACCTCTTACCCACTCTTATTTACCTTCCTCGATGTTCCTGTCCTCATTATTTTAACATTAACATTCATGTTAATGCTAACATTTGTTTTACACTAACTTTTTTAAACATAATTTTAAAAAATACACTTAAGGATCTCTTTCTTTCTTAGAAGCACTCACTAATTTCCTGAGCATACAGTAATTCCTATTCACAACAAAGATTTTAGGAAAAGATGTAAAGTTGAAAAAGAAAGTTCATTGCATATTGAAAATAAACACACACATGTTTGAGTGGAATAAATAATATTGTAGTTTTTTTCTTAGTAATAGTAAATTCACATCATAATTGGTGTGTTAAGAACCAGACTCTGACTTGCTCCAATACATTTTTCTGCATTGAATTATACAAGAGTTAACCCAGCTTTCCTCTTGTAGTATATCAGAATAGAGCAGGTGTCCAAGTTTCAGTTTCTGGAGGTTTCAGAACAACTGGTGCTGGAGTCTGAAAATGACTCCAGTATGCTTTGAGAGGCAGGTAGATTTAAGATTGAAGAAATCACAATTTCTTGGAGCAATTACCTGACAAATGGTCTGCAAGGTCACATGGATCATTCTACTTTGAGTGAGAAAGAAAGAATTAATCAAAAAAATTACTTCATTCGGCCACAAGGTACCTGCTTTTCTTAAAGTAATAACATTACTTGGTGTAGAGTTGGTAAGTTTCAAATGCCACTGTAGCAGTTTTCTTGACTTGTCTTTCTCTGGAGAAACTAAACTTGAATACTCTGACCTGGCAATATGTTGATTAAGACTAAGATATCTGTAATCACGCTAAATTGATTCACACAACAATCTATTATTTGTTATCCTTCATGTGAAAAATAATCATTTTCTCATCCTCAGTGTTATTGTCCAAAAATGGTTCCACTAGGAACTGCTCATTTCATGGTATAACACCTCACAAATCCCATGTATATATGCATGACTGAGAAGTACAACTCTTTGTTCTTATCTTTTGTTAATTTATGACTCCAGGCTACATGATCCACAGAGTATACTATGGACACAAAGGTATCATAGTGTAAATATGTCTAAATCCTATTATCTATTTGTGTTCTTGATCTTTTGGGTCAATCTTAAGAAAATACCAAGGAAAACAGCTCAAGGAGATCATTATGACTCAATTTCAGGGAGTTCATTCTATGGTTGTATGACACCAATTGCTTAATAAATACATAATAATGGCAGGAAATTTGCAAGAGCAACTTCTTTACTTTCATAGGTGACAAGAAATGTGAAGTGAGAATGGGGAGAGGGACCACATTCCAGATGATGTAATTTCTCTAACAAGACAGATTTCCTCTCTACCAGATTCTATCAGATGCCCAAAATACTATCAAACGGAGGCAGTACATTCAATAAATGAGCCTGTGTGGTACATTTATTATGTAAACAATGTGCTACACTGCCCTTCAAAGGCATGTGGTACGTGATAATCCAGATTATGTTCAGTCTCTATCTGAACATCTCCAATGTCTTAAAATTACATCTCCGGTATTTCCTGAGTCTCAGTTTTAGCACCTAGCCATGGGTGCCTATAAAATTCAAAATGTACTTCTAAAATATAATGCTACAGAATAAATATTTCTATTCTGAATGAGAAGGAATGCGATAGAAACAGAAAAATATCAAAGTGCAACTTCAATTCAGTAGAGAAAGTATCATGTCTTACAATTCTGTGTCTGATGTCGGAGGCACTTATCAGCTTCACTGGTTTGGACAGTTGTGGTCTTACAAACTTGCTGAGTGTAGCTCATATAGCTTCTCCATTGCCTATCAGTTTTTTTTTTTTTTTAATTTATACATTTCCATCTCAAGGAGTGCCTAAAGTGAATTAATTCAACCATTTCATATTTCATCTGACCATCTATGCTTCTCTAAAGCTGGTTTAGGCTTTCATGATCCTGTAACATTGCATTTTGCATATTTATAAAACCAGCATTATATAGATGATGCCAAGTTCTGAGGGTGGCTTGGGGTAGCTGAGGTTCTTGGATTATGGCTTCAATTAACATTGAATACATAGATTTCAATCCTGTAAAAGTTCTTTTATTATTTAACTGTGAAAGTAGGGATCCTCATATATTGAACAGAAAACATTTGAAATAACTTTATAATTTTATATTCCAAAGCCCATGAAAGCAGTCATCTGACCAATTACTAAGATACTCATAGTACATTTTTTTTTAACTTTTCCAGGGCAAAATTGAGATGGTTTGAATAAAAATGGACTTCATAGGCTCATGGTGAATGGCACTATTAGGATGTGTGGCCTTATTGGGGCAGGTGAGGCCTTGTTGAAGGAAGGGTACCACTGATTGTGGATTTTGATTGATGTTTCAGGTGTTCCAGTCAGTTCCAGTGTTGCTCTTCCTATGTCCTGCTGACATAGATGCGATGGAGAGCGCTCAGCTATTTCTCTAGCACCATGTCTTCCTTCATGCTACCATGTTTGTGCCATGACAGTCATGTACTAAACATCTGATCTGTAAGCCATCCTGATTTAATGATTTCCTTTTTTAAAATTAATTTTTTTTACACTCCAAACTTTATTTATCCACCATCTGACTGATCCACATCCCATATGTCTTCCCTGCCCCCTGTCGCCCAGTGGATGCCCCACTCCCAACCCTATCTGACCTCTAAACTCCCTGGGACCTCCAGTCTCAGGGTTAGGTGCATCTATGATCATGTAGTCACTTCACAGCAATAGAAAACTAACATAAATATTCTTAGGATTCTTTGTAAATGTAATAATGTCTTTAGCAATCAACTTAATTTTATCTGACTCAGTTTTGCTTACACTTTTTTTTTTATTTTGGCAAATTACAAGTTTATCATTTTCATGTTCTAACTTTTGCTCCTGAGTCTCTAAATCAAGATCAGAACAGTGAGTATTAATCATTATACAACCTGAATTATATCTAGCCTTGAAATTTCTTCCACAAGATAGAAACAGCTTTAAAATTCAGCTTCATGCAAAGCCTCAGTGAATAGGCAAAATATGGATGCTTTGCCAGTATGAAATACACATGTAGTCTAGTGCTATTTTACCTTAGGTCTCATTGCCACAAAAAACCTTATGAGCAGTTTTAACAATTTGGAGTTATGTCACCTTTGACCCTACTGGAATTTTCCACTGTTCCCTACTTACTGTATACTAAGGCCTCTCTAGGTAGATTTTGGAATCAGTCCCTAAATTATAGCCATAAACAAAATCTAAGGTTTTAGAGCTATATGGCCAGCTTTATTTATATCAATAACCACACTTTTAGTGCTAATATTGATCTATTTTTATCTCTGCTTACTTTGCTCAAAATACCCTACCAAGGAAATATAAGGCAAGATCTAGCTTCAATGTGTGGTTACATGTGTGGTTATCTACCTCCATGTGCTTGGAAAGAATATATAAAATAGGTATTGTGTGGGAAAGAAACACCTTGTTTTTTTTTTGTGACAAATAGGAAGGGGATAATAAAAATGGGGTCACATGTGATATTCAAAGCCAAACACTAAGTGATCTATTCCTTCTAAATAGTCCTTCCCTAGAAGAATTTCCATTACTTGTCACAAAACACCACCAGTTGTAAAACAGGCAAATTCCTGGAAGGTTCTTTTCCTATGCAAAGTATATTATCTTTCAAAGATCCATGTTTCTGTGAACTTTACTTATATACCTCATTACTATTAATGCCTTATTCCTAAAATTTCTTAGAACCATTACTATCTTGCAATGTTTTAGTATTTTTCCTATAAAACTTGCATTCTTTACACCCTCATTAACACTAATAGCTTAGAAAATATTTTCAATAGATATATCCTCAATAATCAAAAATCCAAAATATTCAAAATAATTGTTCTTTCCTCTCATCATAAATTCCATATAATGAGTAGAATGGTCACAATATTGATTTAGCTGTTTCTCTGATAGTATACCAATCAATGTTTCACACATTTAAAAACTGCTCACTGAAATGAGAAACATGGATGTGTACCCTAAACTTTCTTGCTTAAAGTTTTAATAAACTTATATTATTGGCACCTTAAATTAACTTAGGAAAATATGTTCTCTTATTGGGGTAAAGCAGAGCTGTAGGAATTTTATCATTAAAGGTATAGCCCATAAAATGAAATCTACAGTGGCTGCATACAGATAAAAGTCCAGGAAATAACAGTCATATTGATGGTAACCAGTGGAGGGAATCTTAAAGATTAGAATTGTATGATGGCATCGCCAATGGTAAAGACAAGGTAATGGATTCTTTCTAATGCTGAAGCCAGAGAGATGACATCTCTGATGATGTCTTAGTCAGGGTTTCTATTACTGCACAAACATCATGACCAAGAAGCAAGTTGGGGAGGAAAGGGTTTATTCAGCTTACAGTTTCATACTGCTGTTGATCACCAAAGGATGCAGAACTGGAACTCAAGCAGGTCAGAAAGAAGGAGCTGATGCAGAGACAATGGAGGGATGTTTTTTACTGGCTTGCTTCTCCTGGCTTGCTCAGACTGCTCTCTTATAGAACCCAAGACTACCAGCCCAGATATGGTCCCACCCACAAGGGGCCCTCCCCTCTTGGTCACTAATTGAGAAAATGCCCTGAAGCTGGATCTCATGGAGGCATTTCCCCAACTGAAGCTCCTTTCTTTGTGATAACTCCATCTGTGTCAAGTTGACACAAAATTAGCCAGTACAGATGATCAGGCCAAGATTGTACCAACTGTAACACTGGAAAACAACGATGGCTTCTGTCTCTGATAGATTCCAGTGATGAAATATATGATGGTGAACGTGATGGCATCACTTTAGTATTGGTGATGGCATCTAAAATAGAGGGGTACAGGTTAGATCATCTCTGTCAGTGACTCACAGGATGGATTATGTAATTACAGGCCTGGGTGATGGTGTCTGTATTGGCCCAGCATAGGCAACAGTAACATGAGTAAGTTCCAGGCCACTTAATGGCCTTTCCAACAATGCAGGCAAGGTGATGAATGGTAATAATGATGTTGATAGATTTTCAAACTGTAGGTATATTCTATTCGTGAGACTCAGCTGGTGGCATCAATAATAATAAGTTCAAAGTAACAGCATCTCAGATGGTGACAACAGAGTAATGGCAGCCCTGAATATGAGACACAAGCTTTCATATTTCTAACAATTATTTCCAGTAGATTATATATCCATTCTATTCAGACAATAGTGTATTTAATGGAAAAAAACAGGTAATAACATCTGACAAGGGCATCTTTAGAAGTGAAGTCCCCAAAATTACATCTATAGTGGCTATGTAGATATTATGGTGTCTAGACAATTAGACCTAAGACTTTCTAATGTGATCTTCAAGAAAATAAAACTAGTAATAATTGGTATAGGATTTTGCATTTCTAATGGGTGAAATCATAGGAATTGGCAGCTTCAGTTGTGTTGAGACAAAATGATTTTCAATGTTGTGGTGCAATAAATACCCTTTTCAATGGTTGGGATTATTTGATTGCTGGCCTAATGATGAAGCCTAAGATAATGTAATGACTAATGCATAGACTCAATTGGTGACATCTTTACTTGTATGCCTCATGAGGTTATGTTTACAGAGTTGAAATCCAGTAAATATTGTCTCCAATGATGTGCCCCAGATTTTTTTTTTATCTCTGATGAGATAGCCTAGGAAACTGAATCTCTAATAGTAAGTCCCAGGAAATGATAGTTCTATTGGTATAGATACTTATCAGCATCTCTATTCATGAGGCCATATAATGGGGTAGAATGGGCAATTATGTCCATAAATGTGATGTTTTGGCTACACCATAATTGATGATGACACACAGGGTCGTGCTGTTCAAAGATGAGGCATAAACTCTGTGATATATAATGGTGAGATAGTTAAATCTACAAGAGTGAGTTACATGCAATGGTACATTTACTGGAGAAGCACACTTGATAGCATTGTATATTGGTGGTGTACATTGTATATTGTACTTGTAATGGAGAGGCCCTCCTGATGACTGGACAAGGTGTAGTCTATGTGGTACTATCACTAACTTGAGGTCCAATAAATTGATTTTTCTGTGGTTGGCCCATTCAACAACATCCAGGTTTTGGAAGTCATGATGATAATATCTGTAATATTGATATCAACTAAATGTATTACTTAATCTTAAGATACAAACAATTGAATCTTTAATGGCAATGCCAAGGTGATAGTGCCACTATAGTTATATCACAAGTGATAACAAAATCAATTAATAATGTGGTCCAAATAATATTATCTGTAATGAAGTCCTGGTGATGACATCTCAAGTAGTGATGCACAAGGGTAATTATGTCTCTAATTTCCAAAAGCAATAATATGTCTAATGGTAAAGCCCAGTTGATGATATCTATAAAATTGTGGCAAAAGTCCATAACAACTTTGTAGTGTAGCTGAGGTGATAATTCCCTGACACTTTTGAGCTCATAACTTTTCTAATAATGGGTTCATTCAATGGCATATCTAACTGTGAAACCCAGAAGAAAAATAAAACCTATGATGAGTTCAAATTAATGAAATTGACAATGTTAGTATCAAGATAATGGGCATCACTAATGGAGGGGTACAAAATTTGGCATCTCTAGTGATTAATTCCAAAAGGTGTGACTCAATTAATAATGCTCAAGGAAAAGAATTCCTAATGGTGACATTCAAGAAATAACATCTATAATGGTGATGCCAGTGACCATATTGGTAATGGTGTGGGCCAGGAGATGAACTCTAACTCAATTAGAGAGAGCATACAATGCTATCTCTGAAGAATAGATGCAATCATGGCATATTTAAATATTAGCCAGGATATGTATTCCAGTCCAGCAGGAGGTGGGGCAAAGGTGACACATATGCCAAGGCAGGGTTTGAGCAGCTTTCACAGCTTTCACAGCTTCCCGCTGCAGCTTCCTTTATTCTCTTTACATCTCACACCAGCTCTCTACAGCAGTTCAGTTTCTCCCCTCTGCTTCTCAGCTTCTCTCCTTCTCAGCTTCACTTCAGCTCTCTCCTAGCTTTACTTCAGCTTCTCAGCTTTCATGCTTCTCCTCAGCTCTCTTCTCTATTCTGGGATAGCCCAATTTATCCCCTTCCTCCCTCTGCACTCATCTCTCATTGCTCATCATCCAATCAGCATTCAGTACATTCAATACATAAGCCATGCACACAGACAGGGTGGGTGTTGACAGGCCAGTGACTCAATATCATGCTGTATGACACTATGTGTCAGGTGGACAGCGTGTGATCATTCAGGTTTGCATGATAATTCAGGTGTACATGATCACTTAGGTGTGTGTGATCATTCAGGTGCACATAATCAGGTTTTTGGTGCTGGCTCACACAGCTGCAGCCATGGCAACACCCGCTTCCCACACAGGGCAGCTTATCTTGAAGTCTGGATCCTCCTTTACAGCCCTAGGTGTTTATTTAGGGCTGGAATCTGCTGATTCCCATGAACAGCCTTGAGAGGAAGGGGGTGACTCAGTTCTCAACAAATAACTATATGGCACCCAGATGTGAGCTGTAAAAGGACTGGTTTTTCTCAGCTAGTTCGCCTACATCTCCCCCTTTTTTCAAAGTTGGGGCATGGTTGTAAAAAGAGGGTCGATGAAGCACCTGTTTTAGGCTATGAGGCTTGCATCCACGTCCAGCACCCAGTAACTAGGCCATTTTTAGATCCTAGGTGGGCAAGGGCTCTGTCTTAGGCTATGCGGGGGTTGTCCCACAATAATTCCGTCATTGAGTCACCTTGCAGTCAAAAGGGGTGTGCATCCCGCTCATGGCACCTCAATATCCCCGTCATTGGTAATTTCACAGCTTATGGCCCTCAGCCACTATTAGGAGCCAGGGGCTCACCCTCCTAGTATTGACGTCTCCACAGCCTATGGAACCAAGAAGGCTCCATGTCTGTAGCAAGGGTGGAGAACTGAAGGCCAACAGCTGCTCTCTCTACATTGGTGGAGGAGAGGTCTTCAGCTGAGTCTCAGATGTCCACCCAATGGTAGTGAACTACAACTGGCTTTAAGGCAGCATCAATCTGTGATTTAACAAAACTGCTTAATCTCTTAAAAGCCCAGGGGCCAAATAACAAAATCAGCAGAATACCCAAGAAGGGTCCCAGAATGGTGGGAAGAAAAGTGGAAAGCAAAGGAGAGGTAGAAAACCAATTTTGATACCTGGATTCTTGCTTTTCTCTATTATGCTTTCTTTCCTCTAAGCTAATTCTTACCTTTTCTATACTATCTTGTACTAGGCCAGTCTTATCAGTATAAAAACAACATTCTTCTTTGAGGGCAGCACAGAGTCCTTCCTCCTGCAGAAATACCAAATCAAGGCCTTGTCTATTCTGTAAAACTACTTCAGACAGTGAGACTAAGGAATCTTTTAAGTTTGTCAAGCCCTTTTGCAGATCTCAGATGTCTCTGTTCACTATGAGGCTAAGGTGGATGAACTGTTGTTGGGAGGAGACCAAGAAGGCAACACCAGTCCCCGCACTTGCAGCACCCAAATCAAGGATCACTGCTAAGGTCACTGCAGTAATGGGTTCTCTACGGGGCAGGTTGGTGCCTCTATCCCAGAACTAGAGGAAATCCTCTGCATGATATATTGGCAACTTTGAGAAAAGTTGAACCGGGACACAGTAATCTCTCCTAGCTAAAAATGTCTGGATGATCACATAAGTAGTGAGTCCAGTAGATTATGCCAAATAAGTACCATTAGAAGCTCCAAGGTATTGAAAAGTGGCTTCTGCAACAGTAGTCTGATTGCAAACCTCTAGCAAGGCCTGTGGGGGTAGCATGGAGGGCCCCAAAAGGCACGAGCCCCAAGCCTGACACCTGGCTCAGTGTGAGCCCTTTGCTTGTCTCAGGGTGCCAGATAAGCTTATGGGCATATCATTAGTTGCAACAACCTATCCAAATACTGCCACTCCTTCATAAAAATGGGGTTGAGGGGAAAAACACACCCAACACTCTTCATATTGGGTAGTATTGGCTGCATGGTATGGCAGCAACTGAAGGATTTACTATGTCTAAAAGCAGTTCTGCTGAAGTGGGAGGTCCAACAGACAAAGTAGGCTGAAAGAGAGTAAAGGGGACAGGAGTGCCAATCTGAGGAGGAACAGCTACCTTATGAATAATGGGTTTTATAGGGGCCACAGGATGGAGTATGGGATTTGGTCATATGGCACCTCCTCTAAGGTTAGGAATGGTCCTAATTAATTATATTTTGAAAATCAATCCAAAGTCTTTAGAATGCTTATATAAACGCAACCCCCAGGAGGGAGCATGTTTGTTAATCCAATCATATTTTCTTCCAGCCTCCGTGAACTCAATCACTAGGGGATTACACCAGCCCAAGGTAGCCAGATTAGAGGAGGCATGGTTTTTTTCCAGTGGGAGAATTGAGGCCAAATTGGTTATTATCCTGGTCTGCTTTGCTTTTAACTGTGATAAGATCCCATTACAAGGAGGGGTTCCAGTATTTATTACCAGTAGTTTCACATTTATAATTAAGTGATCTGTCTGGTGGGAGCCAGAGAAAACATAAAAGCCAGCATATTTATCCTGCATTGTATGCAATTGGTAACGTAAGACCATTCTCTTAATTTGAGTGGCACATCCTGGAATGTCCCTGGAATGTCCTTGGTTGGGATTATCAGGGGTCTTTGTCTGAGTTCAAAACACTGAGGGAACTCCCCAGTCAGGGTGAGCTCCGAGGGCCAACTTACATAGGTCAACTTCCAGGGGCTTCCAAGAGGGAGAACTCCCAATTGTGGAAGTGGCAAGGACTGTGTCTCCGACCTCATTAACGACTTGCCGTTTATTATTATTAAGTTGGTAAGAATGTTGCTGAGCTTGGCCTTCTACTGGTGGTGTACTTCTTGTCAGGCAGAGACACAGCCATGTCCCGATGATCAGGAACGATGTCCTTTGAGGCACTTTCATTTTCCTACAAACAAGCACATTTAAAATTATTCTCATGGTTTTTCTTCCCTGGGTAAATTATATGGCTTTATCAGGTGTTCTGGAAGTCATCTAGCATTTTGTGCTCCTGAATCGTAAACGCAAGCATGTCCTTTGCCCCATATAAGGACCGAGTCTGGACCCTACCATTTGTTGGACAAAGGGTCTCTCCACATAGCTTGTGCATAATTATTGGCAGTTGAGGGGTGCCAGAGACTATCTGCAGCAGATTTGCATGCAGAATCAAATGTAAGAAAATTTAAAACAAATAATGCATGATTTAAGAGTCTTAAAACTGCCAGAGAGAGGATATAGAATCCTTCCCTCCAGACTGTAATTTGGAAAGCATGTTTTTAAAGGGTTTGATGAGTCCTTTCTACAATACCTTGGCCTTTGGGGTTATATGGAATGCCAGTAACATGCTTAATCCCCATTTGAGCACAAAACTGTTTGTATCTGGAACTAGTATATCCTGGGCCATTATCTGTTTTAAGAATCTTGGGTTGTGGAGTAACCGCCAAGCAAGAGAGGACATGGTTACTGACATGTTTAGTGGTCTCCCCAGTCTGTAGGGATGCACAGATAAAGCCACTGAAATTATCTACAGAGACATGAATATATTTTAACTTTCTAAAAGGAGCATAGTGAGTGACATCCATCTGCCATAATTCACCAGGAACTAACCCAAGAGGATTGATCCCCACATGTGGCTCAGGTAGAAGGGTCAGGCAACCCTTATACTGCCAAACAATCTGTTGTGCCTGTTTACTGGTAATGGAAAATTTAAGTCTCAGGGTATGATGAGCATTAAGGTGATGTAGGTCGTGAGTCTGTTGAGCAGTGGCAAGAGGGGTGGTAGACAAGGCAGAAGCCACTACCTGGGTTGCCTGATCCACTACATTGTTGCCTTCAGACAACAGCATGCCAGAATGGGCACGAATATGGACAATACAAAAAGGATTCGCGAGCAAGAATAAATTTCTGAAGCTTAGCAAACAACAGAGAAGCATTAGTGGAGGGGTGGATAAAAGGGGAACAGAAGCAGCAACATAGGTGCT
>NC_034593.1:8906366-8917466 GCF_900095145.1 Mus pahari | reverse complement strand
AAGCAAGTTGGGGAGGAAAGGGTTTATTTGGCTTACAGTTCCATACTGCTGTTGATCACCAAAGGATGCAGGACTGGAACTCAAGCAGGTCAGAAAGAAGGAGCTGATGCAGAGGCCATGGAGCGATGTTCTTTACTGGCTTGCTTCTCCTGGCTTGTTCAGTCTTCTCTCTTATATAACCCACCCACAAGGGGCCCTCCCCTCTTGGTCACTAATTGAGAAAATGCCCTGAAGCTGGATCTCATGGAGGCATTTCCCCAACTGAAGCTCCTTTCTTTGTGATAACTCCATCTGTGTCAAGTTGACACAAAATTAGCCAGTACAGATGATCAGGCCAAGATTGTACCAACTGTAACACTGGAAAACAACGATGGCTTCTGTCTCTGATAGATTCCAGTGATGAAATATATGATGGTGAACGTGATGGCATCACTTTAGTATTGGTGATGGCATCTAAAATAGAGGGGTACAGGTTAGATCATCTCTGTCAGTGACTCACAGGATGGATTATGTAATTACAGGCCTGGGTGATGGTGTCTGTATTGGCCCAGCATAGGCAACAGTAACATGAGTAAGTTCCAGGCCACTTAATGGCCTTTCCAACAATGCAGGCAAGGTGATGAATGGTAATAATGATGTTGATAGATTTTCAAACTGTAGGTATATTCTATTCGTGAGACTCAGCTGGTGGCATCAATAATAATAAGTTCAAAGTAACAGCATCTCAGATGGTGACAACAGAGTAATGGCAGCCCTGAATATGAGACACAAGCTTTCATATTTCTAACAATTATTTCCAGTAGATTATATATCCATTCTATTCAGACAATAGTGTATTTAATGGAAAAAAACAGGTAATAACATCTGACAAGGGCATCTTTAGAAGTGAAGTCCCCAAAATTACATCTATAGTGGCTATGTAGATATTATGGTGTCTAGACAATTAGACCTAAGACTTTCTAATGTGATCTTCAAGAAAATAAAACTAGTAATAATTGGTATAGGATTTTGCATTTCTAATGGGTGAAATCATAGGAATTGGCAGCTTCAGTTGTGTTGAGACAAAATGATTTTCAATGTTGTGGTGCAATAAATACCCTTTTCAATGGTTGGGATTATTTGATTGCTGGCCTAATGATGAAGCCTAAGATAATGTAATGACTAATGCATAGACTCAATTGGTGACATCTTTACTTGTATGCCTCATGAGGTTATGTTTACAGAGTTGAAATCCAGTAAATATTGTCTCCAATGATGTGCCCCAGATTTTTTTTTTATCTCTGATGAGATAGCCTAGGAAACTGAATCTCTAATAGTAAGTCCCAGGAAATGATAGTTCTATTGGTATAGATACTTATCAGCATCTCTATTCATGAGGCCATATAATGGGGTAGAATGGGCAATTATGTCCATAAATGTGATGTTTTGGCTACACCATAATTGATGATGACACACAGGGTCGTGCTGTTCAAAGATGAGGCATAAACTCTGTGATATATAATGGTGAGATAGTTAAATCTACAAGAGTGAGTTACATGCAATGGTACATTTACTGGAGAAGCACACTTGATAGCATTGTATATTGGTGGTGTACATTGTATATTGTACTTGTAATGGAGAGGCCCTCCTGATGACTGGACAAGGTGTAGTCTATGTGGTACTATCACTAACTTGAGGTCCAATAAATTGATTTTTCTGTGGTTGGCCCATTCAACAACATCCAGGTTTTGGAAGTCATGATGATAATATCTGTAATATTGATATCAACTAAATGTATTACTTAATCTTAAGATACAAACAATTGAATCTTTAATGGCAATGCCAAGGTGATAGTGCCACTATAGTTATATCACAAGTGATAACAAAATCAATTAATAATGTGGTCCAAATAATATTATCTGTAATGAAGTCCTGGTGATGACATCTCAAGTAGTGATGCACAAGGGTAATTATGTCTCTAATTTCCAAAAGCAATAATATGTCTAATGGTAAAGCCCAGTTGATGATATCTATAAAATTGTGGCAAAAGTCCATAACAACTTTGTAGTGTAGCTGAGGTGATAATTCCCTGACACTTTTGAGCTCATAACTTTTCTAATAATGGGTTCATTCAATGGCATATCTAACTGTGAAACCCAGAAGAAAAATAAAACCTATGATGAGTTCAAATTAATGAAATTGACAATGTTAGTATCAAGATAATGGGCATCACTAATGGAGGGGTACAAAATTTGGCATCTCTAGTGATTAATTCCAAAAGGTGTGACTCAATTAATAATGCTCAAGGAAAAGAATTCCTAATGGTGACATTCAAGAAATAACATCTATAATGGTGATGCCAGTGACCATATTGGTAATGGTGTGGGCCAGGAGATGAACTCTAACTCAATTAGAGAGAGCATACAATGCTATCTCTGAAGAATAGATGCAATCATGGCATATTTAAATATTAGCCAGGATATGTATTCCAGTCCAGCAGGAGGTGGGGCAAAGGTGACACATATGCCAAGGCAGGGTTTGAGCAGCTTTCACAGCTTTCACAGCTTCCCGCTGCAGCTTCCTTTATTCTCTTTACATCTCACACCAGCTCTCTACAGCAGTTCAGTTTCTCCCCTCTGCTTCTCAGCTTCTCTCCTTCTCAGCTTCACTTCAGCTCTCTCCTAGCTTTACTTCAGCTTCTCAGCTTTCATGCTTCTCCTCAGCTCTCTTCTCTATTCTGGGATAGCCCAATTTATCCCCTTCCTCCCTCTGCACTCATCTCTCATTGCTCATCATCCAATCAGCATTCAGTACATTCAATACATAAGCCATGCACACAGACAGGGTGGGTGTTGACAGGCCAGTGACTCAATATCATGCTGTATGACACTATGTGTCAGGTGGACAGCGTGTGATCATTCAGGTTTGCATGATAATTCAGGTGTACATGATCACTTAGGTGTGTGTGATCATTCAGGTGCACATAATCAGGTTTTTGGTGCTGGCTCACACAGCTGCAGCCATGGCAACACCCGCTTCCCACACAGGGCAGCTTATCTTGAAGTCTGGATCCTCCTTTACAGCCCTAGGTGTTTATTTAGGGCTGGAATCTGCTGATTCCCATGAACAGCCTTGAGAGGAAGGGGGTGACTCAGTTCTCAACAAATAACTATATGGCACCCAGATGTGAGCTGTAAAAGGACTGGTTTTTCTCAGCTAGTTCGCCTACATCTCCCCCTTTTTTCAAAGTTGGGGCATGGTTGTAAAAAGAGGGTCGATGAAGCACCTGTTTTAGGCTATGAGGCTTGCATCCACGTCCAGCACCCAGTAACTAGGCCATTTTTAGATCCTAGGTGGGCAAGGGCTCTGTCTTAGGCTATGCGGGGGTTGTCCCACAATAATTCCGTCATTGAGTCACCTTGCAGTCAAAAGGGGTGTGCATCCCGCTCATGGCACCTCAATATCCCCGTCATTGGTAATTTCACAGCTTATGGCCCTCAGCCACTATTAGGAGCCAGGGGCTCACCCTCCTAGTATTGACGTCTCCACAGCCTATGGAACCAAGAAGGCTCCATGTCTGTAGCAAGGGTGGAGAACTGAAGGCCAACAGCTGCTCTCTCTACATTGGTGGAGGAGAGGTCTTCAGCTGAGTCTCAGATGTCCACCCAATGGTAGTGAACTACAACTGGCTTTAAGGCAGCATCAATCTGTGATTTAACAAAACTGCTTAATCTCTTAAAAGCCCAGGGGCCAAATAACAAAATCAGCAGAATACCCAAGAAGGGTCCCAGAATGGTGGGAAGAAAAGTGGAAAGCAAAGGAGAGGTAGAAAACCAATTTTGATACCTGGATTCTTGCTTTTCTCTATTATGCTTTCTTTCCTCTAAGCTAATTCTTACCTTTTCTATACTATCTTGTACTAGGCCAGTCTTATCAGTATAAAAACAACATTCTTCTTTGAGGGCAGCACAGAGTCCTTCCTCCTGCAGAAATACCAAATCAAGGCCTTGTCTATTCTGTAAAACTACTTCAGACAGTGAGACTAAGGAATCTTTTAAGTTTGTCAAGCCCTTTTGCAGATCTCAGATGTCTCTGTTCACTATGAGGCTAAGGTGGATGAACTGTTGTTGGGAGGAGACCAAGAAGGCAACACCAGTCCCCGCACTTGCAGCACCCAAATCAAGGATCACTGCTAAGGTCACTGCAGTAATGGGTTCTCTACGGGGCAGGTTGGTGCCTCTATCCCAGAACTAGAGGAAATCCTCTGCATGATATATTGGCAACTTTGAGAAAAGTTGAACCGGGACACAGTAATCTCTCCTAGCTAAAAATGTCTGGATGATCACATAAGTAGTGAGTCCAGTAGATTATGCCAAATAAGTACCATTAGAAGCTCCAAGGTATTGAAAAGTGGCTTCTGCAACAGTAGTCTGATTGCAAACCTCTAGCAAGGCCTGTGGGGGTAGCATGGAGGGCCCCAAAAGGCACGAGCCCCAAGCCTGACACCTGGCTCAGTGTGAGCCCTTTGCTTGTCTCAGGGTGCCAGATAAGCTTATGGGCATATCATTAGTTGCAACAACCTATCCAAATACTGCCACTCCTTCATAAAAATGGGGTTGAGGGGAAAAACACACCCAACACTCTTCATATTGGGTAGTATTGGCTGCATGGTATGGCAGCAACTGAAGGATTTACTATGTCTAAAAGCAGTTCTGCTGAAGTGGGAGGTCCAACAGACAAAGTAGGCTGAAAGAGAGTAAAGGGGACAGGAGTGCCAATCTGAGGAGGAACAGCTACCTTATGAATAATGGGTTTTATAGGGGCCACAGGATGGAGTATGGGATTTGGTCATATGGCACCTCCTCTAAGGTTAGGAATGGTCCTAATTAATTATATTTTGAAAATCAATCCAAAGTCTTTAGAATGCTTATATAAACGCAACCCCCAGGAGGGAGCATGTTTGTTAATCCAATCATATTTTCTTCCAGCCTCCGTGAACTCAATCACTAGGGGATTACACCAGCCCAAGGTAGCCAGATTAGAGGAGGCATGGTTTTTTTCCAGTGGGAGAATTGAGGCCAAATTGGTTATTATCCTGGTCTGCTTTGCTTTTAACTGTGATAAGATCCCATTACAAGGAGGGGTTCCAGTATTTATTACCAGTAGTTTCACATTTATAATTAAGTGATCTGTCTGGTGGGAGCCAGAGAAAACATAAAAGCCAGCATATTTATCCTGCATTGTATGCAATTGGTAACGTAAGACCATTCTCTTAATTTGAGTGGCACATCCTGGAATGTCCCTGGAATGTCCTTGGTTGGGATTATCAGGGGTCTTTGTCTGAGTTCAAAACACTGAGGGAACTCCCCAGTCAGGGTGAGCTCCGAGGGCCAACTTACATAGGTCAACTTCCAGGGGCTTCCAAGAGGGAGAACTCCCAATTGTGGAAGTGGCAAGGACTGTGTCTCCGACCTCATTAACGACTTGCCGTTTATTATTATTAAGTTGGTAAGAATGTTGCTGAGCTTGGCCTTCTACTGGTGGTGTACTTCTTGTCAGGCAGAGACACAGCCATGTCCCGATGATCAGGAACGATGTCCTTTGAGGCACTTTCATTTTCCTACAAACAAGCACATTTAAAATTATTCTCATGGTTTTTCTTCCCTGGGTAAATTATATGGCTTTATCAGGTGTTCTGGAAGTCATCTAGCATTTTGTGCTCCTGAATCGTAAACGCAAGCATGTCCTTTGCCCCATATAAGGACCGAGTCTGGACCCTACCATTTGTTGGACAAAGGGTCTCTCCACATAGCTTGTGCATAATTATTGGCAGTTGAGGGGTGCCAGAGACTATCTGCAGCAGATTTGCATGCAGAATCAAATGTAAGAAAATTTAAAACAAATAATGCATGATTTAAGAGTCTTAAAACTGCCAGAGAGAGGATATAGAATCCTTCCCTCCAGACTGTAATTTGGAAAGCATGTTTTTAAAGGGTTTGATGAGTCCTTTCTACAATACCTTGGCCTTTGGGGTTATATGGAATGCCAGTAACATGCTTAATCCCCATTTGAGCACAAAACTGTTTGTATCTGGAACTAGTATATCCTGGGCCATTATCTGTTTTAAGAATCTTGGGTTGTGGAGTAACCGCCAAGCAAGAGAGGACATGGTTACTGACATGTTTAGTGGTCTCCCCAGTCTGTAGGGATGCACAGATAAAGCCACTGAAATTATCTACAGAGACATGAATATATTTTAACTTTCTAAAAGGAGCATAGTGAGTGACATCCATCTGCCATAATTCACCAGGAACTAACCCAAGAGGATTGATCCCCACATGTGGCTCAGGTAGAAGGGTCAGGCAACCCTTATACTGCCAAACAATCTGTTGTGCCTGTTTACTGGTAATGGAAAATTTAAGTCTCAGGGTATGATGAGCATTAAGGTGATGTAGGTCGTGAGTCTGTTGAGCAGTGGCAAGAGGGGTGGTAGACAAGGCAGAAGCCACTACCTGGGTTGCCTGATCCACTACATTGTTGCCTTCAGACAACAGCATGCCAGAATGGGCACGAATATGGACAATACAAAAAGGATTCGCGAGCAAGAATAAATTTCTGAAGCTTAGCAAACAACAGAGAAGCATTAGTGGAGGGGTGGATAAAAGGGGAACAGAAGCAGCAACATAGGTGCTGTTTGTATACAGATTAAAAGGAGTTTCAGGCAAGAGTTCAAACACCCTAACAATGGCTGCTAGTTCCACAAGCTGTGCTGAGGAGAAGCCTGTTATAAAGCATGAGATTTTTCCACTGATACTAAAGCTGCTGTGCCCGTGGAAGATCTGTCAGTAAAAATTAATACAACTCCAACAATTGGTGCTGACTTTGGTGTTTTTTTTTTTGGGAAAACCACAGGTGTCCTGTGTAGAAACTGCACCAATTTATCAGCAGGATAATGATTATCAATCACACCTTGAAGGAGGTGCAATTAACTGCTCAAGTATCATTGTTTTGAATTAACCACTGAACCTGGGATGCATTGTACTGAAGAACAATAATGTCAGGATCTTTACCAAAAAGCCTAAGAGCAGCTTCCCTGCCAAGATGGAGAATCTGTGTGACCAGCTGAGGATATGAGGATATCTAGAAGGAGAAGCTGGCAAATGGACCCAAAACAGAGGTTTAAGTTGCCATAAGAGGCCTGTGGGAGAAAGGGGTGTAGGGAAAACAAGGAACTGGAGAGGTAGATCTGAAAAGAAATACCCGATGATTTGTTCATTGATGATTTGTTCTACCTTGGCCAGAGATACGTGTGTTTCATGAGTGAGCGTGTGTGGGGAGGACAGATCTGAGTCTCCATGCAAAATATCAAACAAAGGTCTTAACTCTCCTGTTGTAAGCTTTAGATAGGGGTGGAGCCAATTAATATCTCCTAACAAGCATTGAAAATCATTAATGAATCTCTCCTTAAATGAACCTTTTGGGAGAGGACCCTGTTAGGAAACAATTTAAGGACCAAAAACAAATGAGGAGGGTGAATCTGAATTTTCTCAGGAGAGACTTAGAGTCCCTGGCTCTGGAGGGCATTAATAAGTTTTTGACTAACACAATATAGCTGATTTTTATCAGGCCCAGAAACAAGGATATCATCCATGTAATGCAAAATGTAATAATCAGGGTAAGACCTCCTGAAGGGGTCAACTATTTGAGCAACATACTTTTGACCAAGCATGGGACTATTGGTCATGCCTTGAGGGAGAACTCTCTACTGAAAGCAAGGAGAGGGCCCTACACAGTTAACTATGGGAAGGCTGAATGTGAAGCGTTTGCAATCTTCAGGGTGGAGGGGAATAGAATAGAAGCAATCTTTTAAGTCAGTGACTAATTTGGCATATCCACTGGGAACAGCCATTGGAGATGGAATACCAGGTTGTAGGGCCCCCATGGGGACCATGGTCTCATTAACTGCCCTAATATTTTGCAGTAATCGCCACTTGCCATTTTGTTTTTGAATAACAAATATGGGGGCGTTCAAAGGTGAGGCAGAAGGTTCGATGTGACCTGCTGCCAACTGTTCCTGCACTAACTCTGTGGCTGCAGACTATTTTTTAGCAGGGATGGATCATTGGTCAATCCAGACATGGGAGTCATCCTTCCATGTAATCTTATCTGCTGGTGTGCAGGGGGAGCAATGGTCCTCATGAAAAATGGGAATTATAACCTAAGCCTGCACAATCCACTTTGGGAGAGGCAGCTATTGGCATAGGTCTCCCCTGCCCATTTTTGCTTAATCCCTGTCCAGGGAGATAGCCCTGGGAGAGCATTTGTTGAGCAACAACTTCATTGGGACTACACATAAAAACTTTCATTTGAGAATGTCTCTTCCCCAAAGGTTAACAGGTAGGCCAGGGACAACAAAGAGCTGAATAGAGCCTGAATTTCCCTCATTATCTTCCCAAGTCAGCAACTGTGAGCTCTAGAGAGTATTTTTTGATTGTCCAATTCCTTGCAGTTGGGTCAGTGTGGCTTGCAAAGGCCAAGCAGTAGGCCAGGAACTCTGTGAGATTACAGAAGTGCCAGCACCTGAATCTAAAATGCCCTCAAAACTCTTGCCATTTATTTTAAGGATGAGGGTAGGGTGATCTCTAGTGATTGCCTGGACCCAGTACAGTTCTGAGGAGCCTGGTTGAGAAGAGCCACACTGTGTACCTATTGCTGGGTGGGAGGTATCTAGAGGTAGAGGCAGACCACTAGAGAGGGGTGGATTATGACTCCCCTTAAGGTGATAAAGGCACACCCCAAAATTAAAAAATATGTATGAGGTTGGGGAGGGCCAAAAGCCCCAGTGGAAAGGACCTGAATGCCATCTTCAGGGGTGAGAACTGTGTCAGCAGAGCCACACAATTCCAGTCCTGCGCTACCTGGGGTGGCTCTGCAGAGGCTAGGGGCTGAGCTGTCTGCCAGATGCAGACATGAGACAGGTTGAGGGGCTTGGGGCTACCCCCTCCAGTTTCCCGGAAGTGGAGGCATGGGATTTCCTGAGATATCTCTCAAGCCATATTTGCGTTTTCATAAGCTAGTTGTTTAATAAGCTTATTGTCCGAGTCCTCATGCCCTAGAGTCCATTCTGCAGCTTCAAGCAGGCAACTTATGAACTCACTATAGTCCTCTTGAGCTCCCTGAATAACTTTGGTTAGAGGTGAAATCACCGAACCCTTGGCTGGGTATGGCTTGCCAGGCACCCAGTGCTGTACTGGCTGTTTGCATTAACAGACCAAGGGGAAAGTGCCGCTGACTTGCCTCGCCTCATTTGCATATATTCCCTGACAACCCCCCCCCCCCAAGCTTCTCGTAGATCTACTTAGCAGAAGACTGGGAGACTTTTGGTTAATGGCAGCGAGAGATTGACAATGATCAAAAAAATCTGCCTTCCATGACAGAAATTGCCCACGTGTTAAAACGGACTGAACCACCAATATTCATTCAGCGGGGGAGCATGTGTCTGCCCCTGGGGATTGATTCCAAGACAGAGAGTGTATAAGGAGCATTGGAACCATACATCTGGACAGCAAAGTGGAGCTCTTTTAAGCCTTTAAAATGTAATTTGTGGAACTCTGTCCATTTGGCAGCTGCCGACATTTGTTCTGCATTGTTCTCAACCCTCCCCCCACTAGCAGCCTCTTGCTCACTGTCCAGTTCAGGGAGGGGAACTTCAGTAGGCACTACTTCTGAGGCAGAGTCTGTGGCTCTGGCAGAGCGAGTAATTACTGGAAAAACCAATGTTTTGGCCCTGGGCCTGGGCCCCCAGGAGTCTTTCTCCTTAACACTGCCTGGGGCCTCCTCTGAGGTATTATCTTTAAGACTGCTTGAGAAAGCAATAGGAGGGTCAAGAACAGTTTCCCTAAGGGAGTCTTGTAACAGAAGAGCTCAGTAGAAAGCTGTGTAATCTGCCTTTGGAGATGCAAGACTTCCTGTAATTCAGCGACCTGAGACACAAGTTTGTCTCTGGCCTCCATTAGATTGGCTACAGGAGAAGCTGGATGCAGGAAAGTGGGTGCACAAACATTTGGCTGGGAGGGAGCCCTTGTAAAGGTGCTGAGGCAAGTGGCGGGGCAATCCGGATTATGATAAGGAGCCACTTCTTCCTCCACAGTACCTGCATCCCCAGGGTCTAAAGCTTTGGGTGTAATCAGTGGCATTTCAGTAGGAGGTGGGTCCACTGGGAGAGGAGGATAAAGAGAAGCTGGCTGGGCTTCGGGCATGTCTATAATAATTGAAGATGGCTGTGAAGGAAAGCATCCTCTATGACATTTACTACTCACCTACTACTTTTAATTTAGTCGAGACGAACTTCTCTCAGAGCTATTTTCCCATCTTCATCCAGCAATAATCCGTACCTTGAGCCTCACGTTGAGGGGCGCCACTTATCCCGGTCCAGCGGGATCTAGTTATTCCATGGGATCGAGGGGGACTGAGCCTGAAAGTGAAATGGACGAGAAAGAGAGGGAGACCATGTAATGGCGTTTTGTTACAGTCTGTTTAATGAAGAAAAAGGCTTTAGTTTTATAGCATACAGAGAGGAGTTAGGGAGTGATCAAAAGAGACAACTTAAAGGACAAATGGGGGAATGCTAGTTGCAGGTTTAAAACTTTTAGTGATTTATCTCAGAGTCCTGGCACCGCTGCTCTGGAACGCCAGGCAGCTTATCTCAAAGTCCTGATCCTCCTTTACAGTTCTAGGTGTTTGTTTAGGGCTGGAATCTGCTGATTCCCACGAACAGCCTTGAGAGGAAAGGGGGTGACTCGGCTCTCAACAAAGAACTATATGGCTCCCAGATGTGGGCTGTAAAAGGCCTGGTTTTTCTCAGTCTGGTCCCCAACAGATATGGTTTATATATTTGCAGTATTTAAAATGTAGGTACCCATAGGAGCTAGAAGAGGGTTTCAAACTCCCAGAGCTATAGTTGCAGGAAGTTGGTTGGGAGCCACCTAAAGCAGATGCTGAGAATATTAATAAAAATAATTACATTAAAAATTAAAGATTGTGCAAGTTTCTCTAAGAATTGCAATGTTTGGTGTGTGTGTGTGTGTGTGTGTGTGTGTGTGTGTGTGTGAGTGTGTGTGT
>NC_034593.1:8872393-8905955 GCF_900095145.1 Mus pahari | reverse complement strand
TTATGATTTCTCTGTATATGGAACTTTGTATTTTTTCGTTGTCAGACTCCATGTCTTTGTGTCCCCATGTCTACTGTAACTGTCTTATGATTTCTCTGTTTTTGGAACCCTGGGTAGGTAGATCTGTGCTGAAAGTGATCACTTCAACCCCTTTAGTGGCATAGGCTTTGCCATTATTAAATAAAATAAAATAAAATAAATCTATGTGCCTCCAAAACATTCACAGGAATCATGACTGTTAAAACTTCTTTGCTTTTATTTTGCATATGAGCTTAAAAAACAACATCCAAAAATGGCTAAAACATCATTGAATCTGATATACTTCAAGTTTTCCCCCAAAATGTAACTGTAGAAGGGCACACTTGGAGTTTCTTCCCATCTGCCATTCATTTATTTTTTCCATCTCAAAAGTTTTATTTTGTAGGATTGATATTTTCATACCATTTGAAATATTTTGATTTTTTACTGAAAATTTTTAATTTTTTATAAATTTTATTTTGAGTTAATTCATCTATATATTCCTTTTTTAAAATAAAACAATTTTTATTAGACATTTTCTTCATTTACACTTCAAATGCCATCCAGAATATACCCATACCCTTCCCCCACCCTGCTCCCCAACCCACTCACTCCCATTTCCTGGACCTGGCATTTCTCTGTACTAGAGCATGTACCCTTTGCAAGACCAAGGGCCTCTCCTCCCAATGATGGCCTACTAGGCCATCTTCTGCTACATATGGAGCTAGAGACACGAGATCAGGGAGTACTGGTTAGTTCATATTGCAATTCCTCCTATAGGGTTGCAGACCCTTTTCAGCTCCCTGGGTACATTCTCTAGCTTCTCCATTGGGGGCCCTGTGTTCCATCCAATAGATGACTGTGAGCATCTACTTTGGTGTTTTCCAGGCACTGGCATAGCCTCACAAGAGACCACTATATCTCACTTCTGTATTTGCCAGGAACTGGCATGGCCTCAAAGAGACAGCTATATCAGGGTCATGTCAGCAAAATCTTGCAGGCATATGCAATAGTGTCTGTGTTTGGTGCCTGATTATGGGATGGATCCCCAGGTGGAGGAGTTTCTGGATGGTCCTTCCTTCCGTCTCTCTTTTATTTTTTATTTTTTCCTTTCGGGTGCTCCTCAGCCATTCAATATTCCTCAGTTGAGAATTCTTTAGTTAGCTCTGTACCCCATTACATAGGGTACATTTGATTTAGGTTTACATTTGATAGGTTTACATTTGATTTTCTGGAGTCCAGATTCTACAGTTCTTTATATATATATTGGATATTAGTCCCCTATCAGACTTAGGATAGGTAAAGATCCTTTCCCAATTTGTTGGTGGTCTTTTTGTCTTATTGACAGTGTCTTTGCCTTACAGAAGCTTTGCAATTTTATGAAGTCCCATTTGTCATTCTTGGTCTTACAGTACAAGCCCTTGGTTTTCTGTTCAGGAATTTTCCCCCTATGCCCATACTTTTGAGGCTTTCCCCCACTTTTTTCTCTATAAATTTCAGTGTCTCTGGTTTTATTTGGAGTTCCTTGATCCACTTAAAATTTAGCTTACTACAAGGTGATAAGAATGGATCAATTCACATTCTTCTACATGATAACCTCCAGTTAAGTCAGCACCATTTGTTGAGAATGCTGTCTTTTTTCCACTGGATGGTTTTAGCTCCTTTGTCAAAGATCAAGTGACCATAGTTGTGTGAGTTCATTTCTGGGTCTTCAATTCTATTCCACTGAACTACCTGTCTATCGCAATACCAGTACCATGCAGTTTTTACTACAACTGCTCTGTAGTAGAGCTTGAGATCAGGTATGGTGATTCCCTCAGAGGTTCTTTTATTGTTGAGAACAGTTTTTGCTATTCTAGGTTTTTTATTATTATTATTATTCCAGATGAATTTGCATATTGTCCTTTCTAACTCATGAAGAATTGAGTTGGAATTTTGATGGGGATAGTATTGAATCTGTAGATTGCTTTTGGCAAGATAGCCACTTTTACTATATTAATCTTGCCAATCCATGAGCATGGGAGATCTTTCCATCTTCTGAGATCTTCTTTGATTTCTTTCTTCAGAGACTTGTAGTTCTTATCATACAGATCTTTGACTTCCTTAGAATGAGTCACACCAAGGTGCTTTATATTTTTTGTGAATGTTGTGAAGGGTGTTGTTTCCCTAATTTCTTTCTCCTCCTGTTTATCCTTTGTGTAGAGAAAGGCCACTCATTTGTTTGAGTTAATTTTATATCCAACTAGTGCACTGAAGCTGTTTATCAGGTTTAAGAGTTCTTTGGTGGAATTTTTGGGTCACTTATATATACTACCATATCATCTAAAATTAGTGATATTTTGACTTCTTCCTTTCCAATTTGTATCCCTTTGATCACCTTCTGTTGTCTAATTGCTCTAGCTAGGACTTCGATTACTATATTGAATAGGTAGGAGAAAATGTGCAGCCTTGTCTAGTTCCTGATTTTAGTCTTCTTTGAAGGTCTGATAGAACTCTGCACTAAACCCATCTGGTCTTTTTTTTTTTTTTTTTTGGTTAGGATGCTATTAATGACTGCTTCTATTTCCTTAGGGGAAATGGGGCTGTTTAGATCATTAATCTGATCATGATTTAACTTTTGTACCTGGTATCTGTCTAGGTAGGAAGTTGTCCATTTCATACATGTTTTCCAGTTTTCTTGAATATAGCATTTTGTAGTAGAATCTGCTGATGCTTTGGATTTCCTCAGGTTCTGTTGTATGTCCCCTCCATTTCTGATTTTTGTTAATAAGGATACTGTCCCTGTGCCCTCTAGTTAGTCTGGTTAAGTGTTTATTTATCTTGTTGATTTTCTCCAAAAACCAGTTCCTGGTTTGATTGACTATTTGTATAGTTCTTTTCATTTCCACTTGGTTGATTTTAGCCCTAATTTTCAATATTTCCTGCTGTCTACTCCTATGGGTGAATTTGCTTCCTTTTTTTTTAGAGTGTTTAGGTGTGCTGTCAGGCTGCTAGTGTATGCTTTCTCTAGTTTCTTTTTGGAGGCACTCAGAGCTATGACTTTTTCTCTTAGGAATGCTTTCACTGTGTCCCATAAGTTTGGGCATGTTTTGGCTTCATTTTCATTAAACTCTAAAAAGTCTTTAATCTCTTTCTTTATTTCTTCCTTGACCAAGTTATCATTGAGTAGAGTGCTGTTCAGCTTCCATGTGAATGTTGGCTTTCTATTATTTATGCTCTTATTGAAGATCAGCCTTAGTCTATGGTGATCTTATAGGTTGCATGGGATAATTTCAATATTTTTACCTGTTGAGGCCTGTTTTATGACCAATTCTATGGTCAATTTTGGAGAATGTACCATGAGGTGCTGAAAAGAAGTTATATCCTTCTGTTTTAGAATAAAATGTTCTATATATATATATTTGTTAAATCCATTTGTTTCCTAACTTCTGTTAGTTTCAATGTGTCTCTGTTTAGTTTCTGTTTCAAGGATCTCTCCAATGATGAGAGTGGGGTGATGAAGTCTCCCACTATTATTGTGTGAGGTGCAATGTGTGCTTTGCACTTTATTAAAGTTTCCTTAATGAATATCGATGTCATTGTATTTGGAGTGTAGATATTTAGAACTGAGAGTTCATCTTGGAAGATATTACCTTTGATGAGTATGAAGTGCCCGTCCTGGTCTTTTTTGATAACTTAGGGTTGGAAGTCAATTTTATTCCACATTAGAATGGCTACTCCAGCTTCTTTCTTTGGACTGTTTGCTTGGAAAATTGTTTTCCAGCCTTTTACTCTGAGGTAGTGTCTGTCTTTGTTTGTGAGTTGGGTTTCCTGTATGCAGCAAAATGTTGGGTCGTATTTATGTAGCCAGTCTGTTAGTCTATGTCTTTTTATTGGGGAATCAAGTCCATTGATGTTAAGAGAAATCAAAGAAAAGTAACTGTTGCTTCCAGTCATTTTTGTTGTTAAAGTTGGGAATCTGTTCTTTTGGCTGTCTTCTTTTAGTTTTGTTAAAGCATTACTTTCTTGCTTTTTCTAGGGTATAGTTTCTATCTTTTTGTTGGTGTTTTCCCTTTATTATCCTTTTAAGGGTTGGATTCATGGAAAGATGGTGTGTGAATTTGGTTTTGCATGGAATACCTTGGTTTCTCCATCAATGGTAATTGAGAGTTTTGCTGGGTATAGTAGCCTGGGCTGGTATTTGTGTTCTCTTAGGGTCTGTATAACATCTGTTCAGGATCTTCTGGCTTTCATAGTCTCTGGTGAGAAGCCTGGTGTAATACTCATTGGTCTGCCTTTATATCTTACTTGACATTTTCCCCCTACTGCTTTTAATATTCTGTCTTTATTTAGTGTATTTGTTGTTCTTATTATTATGTGCCAGGAGTAATTTCTTTTCTGGTCCCGTCTATTTGGACTTCTGTAGGTTTCTTGTTTGTTCATGGGCATCTCTTTCTTTAGGTTAGGGAAGTTTTCTTCTATAATTTTGTTGAAGATATTTACTGGCCCTTTAAACTAAAAATATTCATTCTCATCTACACCTATTATACTTAGGTTTGGTCTTCTCATTGTGTCCTGGATTTCCTGGATATTTTGAGTTAGTATCTCTTTGCATTTTGCATTTTCTTTGATTGTTGTGTCCATGTTTTCTCTGGAATCTTCTGCACTTGAGATTCTCTCTTCCATTTTTTTTGTATTCTGTTGCTGACGCTTGCATCTATGGTTCCTGATTTCTTTCCTAGGATTTCTATATCCAGTGCTGTCTCCCTTTGTGTTTCTTTATTGCTTCTACTTACCTTTTTAGATCTTGGATGGCTTTGTTCAATTCCATCACCTGTTTGGATGTGTTTTCCTGTAATTCTTTAAGGGATTTTTGTGTTTCCTCTTTAAGGTCTTCTACCTGTTTAGCATNGTTTTCCTGTAATTCCTTGAGGGATTTTTGTGCTTCCTATTTAAGGGCTTCTCCCTGCTTAGCAGTCTTATCCTGTATTTCTTTAAGTGTGCTATTAATGCCCTTCTTAAAATCCTCTACCAGCATCATTAGATATGATTTTTAAATATGAGTCTTGCTTTTTGTGTATGTTGGGGTATCCAGGACTCGCTGTGGTGGTTGTACTGGGTTCTGATGATGCCCTGTGGTCTTGGATTCTGTTAGTAAGATTCTTATGTTTGCCTTTTGCCATCTGGTAAGCCCTGGAGTTAGAAGTTCTAGCTGCCTCTGGCTGGAGCTTGTTCCTCCTGTGACTCTGTTAGCCTCTGTCACCACTCCTGGGAGTGAACCCCTGTGGTCAGAGCACTCTTTGCAGGCAAGCTTTTCTTTTGCATAGAAGGTTCCCAGAAGTCTGGAGCTCATATCTACCTCCTGGAATCCCAGGGTCAGATCCCTCCCTGGAGGCCAACTCTCCTCTGGCAAGGAGTCTGCCCAGGGGTCTGGGTCTCAGCTCTGCCTCCTGGCTGAGGATGAAGGCTCAAAATGACGCTGTCCAAGAATGCCATTCATTTATTATGATGAAGGGGATATAATGTGTGCAAACTGTAGTGCTCAGAACAAGACAAAGAATTTACTAACTTCACAAATATTCTTGTTATTTTTCTAATATAAATATTGTGCAGGACTAAGAAACACAACCTGTAACAGACATTCACAGATCCCCCTCTCCTAGATAGAATATTTATTCAACTTTCTGATGCTCTATTGCTTAGATATCCATCAATCAACGTAATATACACCATAAACTTAATCTATACTCCTTACTGATAGTTATGTTTTTATAAGCATGTCATAATGAACTTATTAAGTACTGTGTTACTCCAGTGACAGAGCAAATGTTATATGCTTCTTATCTATATCCAATAATCTAATTAAATGCAAAATAGCTTCTTATATGACATGATTCATGTATTTATTATTTAAACTATCATAGCCTATCTAGTCTATACTTTCCAATATGGTCAAAACTGTCACATTTATTTTTGGCATCAAGTAATTCATGGGAGACTTGAGTATAGAGCGATTTTTAAGGGAAAATTTTATTCTAAATGGTACAAAATAGCACATTTTCCCTTCACAAATAAAGGCATATTAGCAAATCATATTAATTTGGTTATACTGGGAAATTTATATATACTACTTCACATTTTCATAAGTTCACATGCTCATAAAAGTGAACATTGGTGAATGAACAATCAAGACTAAACTGGATACTCAGTTTTTGAGTAGATAAACTTTATCAGGCTTGTCATATTTAGATATTAATAATTGACTAGTGTATTTTCTATGTTATGATTTGAATAAATTTTTAAAATAACAAATTGAAATATTGAAATATTCACCTACATAGTAATGTAGTTTTTTCCTCATAAAGAAGGTATTGTTGCATTAATTTTATTTAACATGCCTAATAGCCTTTAATATTAATTTTCATAATATTTTACAATGAGCTAATTGTGCAATTCAACAAAATTTCAGAAAGATCAGGACTGAACTAGTTCATTAATCTTGTGCTGAGTTTGTGTTTTTATTAGTGTCCTATTTAGTAAACTTTTCAACTATAGAAACATTTTTCCATGAAAATACACTTAGGCTTCATTTTTACAGAAATTTAAGTGCATGTTATAACTTATTGTTTCCCTAGTGCTCCTAAGACATTGCCCTTTAAGCAACTATGGAAAAGTTGGCAACTCTCCAACTTAATTTTGAGCTTTTTAATTATTTTCTAATAAAATGAGTAAGCTGCAGTTGCAAGAGATGAGGCAATGTGGGCTTCATGCATAAACCTTTCTCTAGTGAGTAATCAAGGCCACCAAGGGTCCAAATATTCTAAAGCACAAGAAGCAGCAAGGAGTAGCTTCTTCTAGGAAGGCAGAACTCCTTGCCAGTGTGCTTTCACTAGAGCACCCTGAACACAATGGCTTTTAAGCATTCCATAGATTGTTCCCTGATTGATCCTGCCATGTAATTTGAAAATTGATTTAGGCTGGTCTCTCAAGAGACATGAGGATTTTCTAAGTCATCAGTTGATTCCCTATCAGAGTTTGAAATTGCTTATATTATGACATTGCTTCAGTCTGCAGAGAAAGGCAATTTCTTTCCAAATTAAATGATATCAAAACAACAATCAAAATAATCTTGTAAAGTTATAATCTAAGGTCCATTGCTAGGAACATCTAGGCTAGAATAATATAAGATACTGAATACAGAGAATTAGGCATTTTTGCCTGTATATATATATATATATATATATATATATATATATATATATATATGAACCTTTATTTTCTAAGAGTAAATTATTTTTCAAAACTATTATTGGATAATAAGACAAAATGGCATTGTAATGATTTTTAATACATAAAAAATTATAAAATACGAAGATTTTGAACTATTCTATTGTCCTTACTCTTTTGTCATTTTGCCACTGTTCTATGTGTATGCAATAGTCTTAGTAAAGCAATTTAATGTTTCAAATCATATATTCTAGTTAGTGATCATAAAAACTGATACCTTGCATAGGACCTGTGTCCTACTAGCCCTTTGTTGAAAGCTGCTTCCTGTCTCCCACCCCAACCCAACCTCTACCCCTGTACTCATTGCTTTTGTGTGTCAACTTGACACAGGCTGAAGTTATCACAGAGAAAGGAGCTTCAGTTGGGGAATTGCCTCTATGAGATCCAGCTGTGGGGAATTTTCTCAATTAGTAATCAAGGGGGAAGGGCCACTTATGGGTGGAACCATCTCTGGGCTGGTAGTCTTGGGTTCTAGAAGAGAACAGGCTGAGCAAGCCAGGAGAAGCAAGCCAGTAAAGAACATCCCTCCATGGCCTCTGCATCAGCTCCTGCTACCTGACCTGCTTGAGTTCCAGTCCTGACTTTTCTTTGGTGATCAACAGCAGTATGGAAGTGTAAGCTGAATAAACCCTTTCCTCCCCAACTTGCTTCTTGGTCACAATATTTTGTGACAAAGGAATAGAAACCCTGACTAAGACAACCCCTACCTGACTCATACCTCAGACATGGTGCCATTTTATTTTCTGTGGTTTTTGTTGTTATTGTTTTGTCATTTGATTTTATTGTTGTTGTTGTTATATTTGGTTTTGCCAAATTATAAACTCTCATCTGTAGGTTTGAAACTGGGATCCACAAATAAGAGAATAGGTGGTGTTTGCCTGTCTAGGTCTGGGTTATATCATTCAATATATTTTCTGGTTCCATATTTTTACCTAAGAACTCATGATTTCATTTTTTAAATAAAATTTCATTTGTATAAATTTATTCAACCTCTGTATATAAGTTTTTCAATCTAAGTACTTATTTCTAAGCACATTCTTATGAAATGGACTTGACAGGTTGTATTCTTAAATACATATGTACATATGTGTGTCACAAGAATTAAAGAGGTCATAAACTTGAGAGAATTGTGGGTACACAGGAGAACTTTGAGTGGGCAAAGTGTATGGTGAATATACTGTAAATAGTACTGTAAATATAGTGCCCATTCATGAAATTCTTAACAAAATAATATATTAAGTTGAAAACAACTAAAATGTTATTAATTCAGCATGGCTAAACCTCAGGAAGATATCATTTCCAAGCATTATACATTTTCTTCTAAGTAGATTGATATTTTAAGCTTGATATTTCTTTCCTTTGATAAAATCGCTGTAAGGAGCTGACATCTTCTTTATCTTTATCTTTTTTTGGTGTGAGGGGGGGACCAAATTCTTATTTGCTGACTTTGGAAGGGTGACCTAGCATAGTGGGGTATTCCTGTCATAACCTGGTCAGGTGTGGGATGAGACATGGGAGATGTACAGCAGGTCAGGAATTTGAACAGAGGTGTGTAGCAATGGAGGATGGGGAACTGGGGTTAGCCACCAGAAAGTCCCAGATACCAGGAAAGTAAGAAGGGCCCCCAGGACCGAAAGGGGATGATATTAACTGAATATTTCTGTACCTTTTTCTCAGGGCTTTGTCTGAGCATGCTCATTTCTGATTGCTCTCATCAACAACTGAAGGTTAATTAAAAACAAGTGAGGAAGATTCCTGAAATTTACCTACATCAAGTATATATGACCACATGTCTGCTTTTGATCTAGGGTTTAGTAATAGGATGGCCAGCATTAATATGTTTATTAGCAAAGCATAAAAAATAACTGAAAAATATTGACAACTACGTACTGAAAGAGAACTGGACAAACAAAATTGAATGTTCATCTTTAGTGTACAATATTGACTTAGTACTGAAAAAAATCACAATTGTTTACTATTACACTGTGTTGTTTCAGTGCTGGTTGCATATTGTTCAGTACTGCTTCAGTTAGTGACTTAATATCAAGCACAATAATATAATGTTTATAAAACCTTAGTATTTAGTAGTGAGTACAATATATATTATTTTAAAATACTGATACAGTGAAAACAAAGAATATGTAATATTTTTCTTAAACTAGAATATCTGATATCATACACCACTGAGCAGCAATATTAAAAGAATATAACTCTAATCTCAAAGCCATCTTTAGGCAACATGCTTAAATTATACAGAATAGCCTTGAGATATTTTTCATTCATATTACTTTTGAAATTCCTTTTAAATTTAGCATCAAGTATTGTTTTCTTGATTAGATCCATTTTTTTTTTTTGATTGACCAGATGATTAGAACAAAATCTTCTGCTGAGATTAAAGGACATTATGCTCATAAGTTAATATTTTGAACAGCCAATAAAAGAATGTTCAAGTTGATAATGAAGTGAAAGATGTTAAGAACCAAGAGAGAAAAGAAAGGAAGATATTGAGCTGACTCTGACTGCCTGTTAACATGCTATCTCCAGAAGAAATTATTAAGT
Source organism: Mus pahari (assembly GCF_900095145.1). Lineage (NCBI taxonomy): Eukaryota > Metazoa > Chordata > Mammalia > Rodentia > Muridae > Mus > Mus pahari. The sequence continues at coordinate 8,896,112 of NC_034593.1, read as the reverse complement.
TTCAAAAGCTCTTACCCATTATGATTGGTGTAAGATAGACTCTCAGAGTTGTTTTCCTGATGATTAAGGACATTGAACATTTCTTTAATCTCACCCTATCGAGATCCCTCTGTTGAGAATTCATTGTTTAGCTCTCTGAACCATTTTAAAATTGGGTTAATTTTTGTTCACATTTAACTTCTTGAGTTCTTTACAAATTTTGGATGTTAGCCCTCTGACAGATGTAAGGTTGGTGAATATCCTTTTCTAATTTCTAGGCTACCATTTTTGTCCTAGTGAAATTGTCCTTTGCCTTACATTATCTTTGCAGTTTTATGAGATTCCATTTGTCAGTTGTTGATCTTAGAACCTTAGCCATTGGTTTTCTGTTTAGGCAATTGTTTCCTGTACCAATGTGTTCAAGGGTATTTCCCACTTTCTCTTCTATGAGATTTAGTGTAGCTGGTTTATGTTAAGGTCCTTGAATCACTTAGACTTGAGTTTTGTGCAGAGTGATAAATCTGGATTTTTTTATTTTTCTATATGGAATTAAACTAGTACCATACATTGAAGATCTTTTCTTTTATTCCGAAAAGGCCACCTCCTGTTAGCCAGGCTGGAACCCCAATGGAGCAATAGGGTCACCAACCCACCCAGAAAACTATTGACCCCAAATTTATATTTCTACAAGAACTACAGGGACAGGGAATGAAACAGAGATGAAACAGAGACTGAAGGAATGGCTAAGTAATAACCGGTCCAACTTGAGACCCATATCATAGGCAAACACCAATCTCTGACACTGTTTATGATATTCTGTTGTGCTTATAGACAGGAGCCCAGCATGGCTGTTCTCTGAGAAGCTCAACCCACCAACTGACTCAGACAGATGCATATATCCTCAGCCAAACAAGAGACACAGTTTGGGAACCCTTAAGGAAGCATAGGAGGAAGGATTGTGGTCCCTAAAGGGAAAGGAACTCTACCGGAAGAGCAACAGAGTCAACCAACCTGGACCGTTGGGGCTTTCAGAGACTAAATCCCCAGCCAAAGAACATACACACGCTGGACCATGGCCTCCCCAGAGTTACGTAGCAGAAGTGTCTTCCTGTGGGTGCCAGACAACTGGAGAAGGGGTTATCTCAAAAGCTGTTGCCAGCACTTGGGATATGTTATACCAGGGCTGCCTTGTATGGGTCTCAGTGAGAAAGACTTAGTCTCCCACAGTCTTTAACTGCCATGGTGGTGGTGGGGGATACCCTCCACTCACAGCAGAAAGAATCGTCAGAGAGGGTGACTGGGAGGGGGGCAGTAATTAAGAAGTAAAGTGAATAAGTAAAATAATAAAAAGAAAGGAAGCAATAGGAGGTCAAAAGTTGAGTAGAAATTCTGAGAGGTGATTCCAAGCGATAAGAGAGAGGAAATAGGTGTCAGCTGACTGAGGGAGTCTTTGGAAAAATAACCTGGCGTTCCTTTGACTGAACAAAGATGCACCACAGTGTGAGAGAATTAGTTAATCTTTCCAAATTTCTGAAGCTCATCTTTGTATTGTCTGAATTCTTGACAGATAGAAACACAGCTAGAAGAGTAGGAACATAAATGTTCCTCAGAACTAAATGTTATCAGGAAAAAATAGAACAATGAATATATTATACAGTAATAATTCATAATAAAGAGAGAAAAATGTGGAGAAGATGGTTGTAGTAGCCTTGGAAATAGGATAGCACATCCATTGTGACAATAGAGAATGAATGTTGGTTCTGAATGAATATTCAGTGAAATGCACAGTAAAGGAAAGTAGAAACCTATTCAAGATGGCATGGCAGACATTTCTACTGTTGTTGAGCTCACATGTCAACTGCCAAGCTTTGCCGTTAAATATTAGGAAGATAGTTCACTTTAAGACTGAATAGAGTAATTGAGAAGATAGACTATATATATTTGCATACATGGTGATTCAATTCATGATAATTTGTTAGGCTGAACAATTATGTTTTATATCCTTTGTGACTTACTGTGTCCTATAGGTAAAAAAAGTAATATCCTGTTTTATTAAATATTTAATATTGGGCATGTGGAATGTTTTTTAACCTGTTTTACAAATAAGACTGGAAACCAAAAGTAAGTTACTTATCCTAATGTCAATGTTTATCAAGTGCATATTATTCAAAATATAGATTACTGTATGGGTTTCTACATTTTTTAGGAAAACATATTGGATTAACTTGTAGCCATATTTTTTTGCTGTGGATTTTGGAATATATCATATTTTGGGATCACTATTTTTCTCTTCTATTAGGTTTCATGTACAGAAATGAACACACACTGATGCTGAGCAATGAATCTTTCTTGAAACTCCGCATGACACAGTGTTTTTCACTAACCACCAATAGAATGGTTTTTCCACATCCTACTCCGTATCTGGTATGGATAAGACTTGCTCTATCTTTGAACATGTCCACATTTATTATTATTTGTTAATTTTCTTTAATTTTCAGACCCAAATTGCTTTATTTCCAACCTAGATCCAAGGACTTCAAGTTGTTCTCATAGTTAAATTTGCCACATATGTTTGTTTGTCTTCTTTCTTGACACCTAGCTAGACTCAAGGAACATGTAAAGAATTTATCCAGAATTTCTTTTTATTAAAAAGAAATTGTGCCGATATTCTCAACTCTAATTTACTTAAATTTCAACAAACACAATTTGGATTAAACTGTTTGTAAAGTGTAACAGGTACAAAACACAGTGACATATGAAGACAATGTATTCCCTAGAGCAATAGATGTGATTATAGTGTACAGTGCTCTGTTTTATGTTTTATAAAATTTATTTTAAATACATGGGGACTGGCTAACAGAATTCTCTCTCATTTGTTACTATTTGACTTTTAATTTTTTTTACACTAGAACTTCTGAGTCCATGACATTTTCCTATCTCATCACAATGTTGCTGCCTACTTTGCAGAAAGTTCTTCCTTATCCACCAGCAAACAATGTAGACATTGCAGATATTTACACACAAGGCATACTTTAAATATACCCACAAATATTGGCAATGCTTTCTATTTTGATTGCAGGTATTGAATTATTATTAAAATAGTTTTGCAAATGTTATTCTTTGGAAATTACTCTGAATTTGGTGCTCTCACCCTAATATTGACCATTCAGATGTAGGTATAAAACTGTAATCTTAAATACCAGAATATTTTTCCTACCTGACAGTTGGTTTGCATCATATCATGGTGAACATTATTTTGTTGATATTCAGTCACTTACCTTGAGACTGTTATGTTTATTATGTTAAAGGTAAATTTTAAAATATATTACATATTACCATAGAACATAGTTAAATTTGATTTTTCATATGATAATTAAGTTAACACAGTCATCACTAAAACAGAAAATATTGCAGTAGCAGCATGAAGCAGATTTGGTTTCATTGATATATACTATGCTGTTTATAATACTTTTACTCTTCAAAAACAAATAAAGGTCTAATGCTCCCAAAAGCACTAAGAGGTGACAAACAGAAAACTTAGTAGTGCTGATAATTTAAAACATAAAAGTAAAAATCTAGTACTAAGCCCAAAGCAGGGAAATTGCACTGGATTTGGCAGCCAACGGCATTGCTGAATACTTACAGAGCTGTTTCAGGGGCAAAGATCATTTGTCGCCAACCTTGTAGCTTTGAATGATCTCACCATTTAGACTTGTGATTAGAATTCTTCCATAAGACACAGTCAAAAATAGTAGCTCTTTTTAAAATACCAGAACCCATAATAGTAACTTTATTTCAAAACACAGCTGCCCCTGCATTCATGCACAGTGCTTATGATAATGTGGGATGTATATATTACCTTCCCTAAGCTATAACTGTACTGTATCTAAAATTTAGTCATGAATTAAAGATGAAATAATAGCTAGTAATAAAATGAAACTTTTAAAGTGTGGAAATAAAAGAGTATATCAATGATTATTTTAGATCAGCAGTAATTATGGATATAGCATTTAACAAGTACAATATTCTCTACCTAGTTACTCATTCTATCTAGACAAGACTCAGAATGACAGAAGGAGGCAGAATCTATATTTGAACCTAAAATACACAGCCCAGGAGAATACCGTGTCAAATATAAGATGACAGATAATTCCTCTTCTACCAAGTGCATGTAGTAATGAGTTTAAATCTGACTGAAATAGGACCATATCCCAAAATAGTTATAAAATCTATATCATGAAATCAGGGCAGCCATAATATTTCAAACATTTTCTGAGAAGTAGACTAGAATCTGCAATGTTAGATTAATGAAATACTAAGTTTACATCTTTAATATCAATTATACTGTTATACTTTTATAAATTCATTACTACATAACCCTAAAAAGAAATTCCAAATAATAATCTAAAGGCTTTTTGCACATATAAGTTTAATGTATATCTTAAATTTTTCTTCTTATTTGAAACTGCAAAAGTTTTCCACATCATTGTAAAGAAAATGTTCAATGTAGAAAGGCCAGTTTTGTGAAATCAATGAAAAGCTGAAAATTCCACTCAGTTAGTATAAACTTATAAAAATTACCATTTTGAACAGTCATTATTATATTTTTATTGTTAGGGATTTGAATAAAGGGTTAAGATTAAAATGCTTAATTTTTATTTTCTGATAAGAGATTTATTAAATGAGGAATATTATAGCAATCATGACTTCTTCAATACAAACAGGGTTTTGTCTTTGATTAGTATTTTGATTTTTTTCCTGTTGTTTTGATAAAATACCCAGGAATGACTAGCTTAAGGGAGAAACAGAATATTTAGCTCACAAATCCATTATTCACTGGTGGCAAGTAATAGAGTCAGGAACCTGAAGCAGCTAATAACATCACTTCCACAGTCCAAAAAGAAGGAAAAGCAATGCACAGTCTTGTGCTTAGCTTGCCTTCTCCTCTATTAAATTATTCAGGATCTCCTAACCAAAGAATTAAACTATTTACAGTGGTCAGCTCTGCCCACATTAACTTAATTAAAGGTAATCCCATCTACATACCCAAAAGTTTAACAGATCTAGACAATTCCTCTTTGAGACTTTCTTCCCAGGTGATTCTACACTGGTTCTCATTGACAATTAACACTAAGAATCACAATTAACATGTTCTCATTTCATTCCACACCCAACTGAGCTTTTATTAAGGGAAACAGTTGAAGTTATTCCTCAACTTCTATCTAGATATTAATCTTCAGTCATACTGGTTCAGTATCAACTTTATCACATTTTGTTTTATTCTTCTCTCATTCATCCTTGTCATGTTTAATCCCACACTGATTTGTGACCATTAATGTTGCAATGAGCCTTTCTTTTTATTAGGTTTGAGAGATTAACCCTTGAATTATCAGGACCTTTAGCTATAAATTACTTAATATTTCTATACTTTTGTTTAGCGTTAAAAAGATTGTTCATATTTAATTTCTTACTTTTACTTACTATATTTTAATCAATAGCTTATCTTTTCTTTTTGCTGTATTAAAAAAAAAAAAAAAGACCCAGAAGCCTTTGGCCTTTGTAAAGCTTCAGAAAGTTGGCATGCTGTCAGCCAACAGGAGAGGTTTAATTATGTGTGATGCAGATGCTTGGGGGATGGAGTCATTTCTAGGCTTCTTTACTGTTTAAGGCAAACTCACTTAGCATTTTATTCAGAGAAGATATTTTTGACTTGATTGTGTTTAAATGGTCTGTACTCACTATGGACATAAATAGTAAATCTAGTTTCTGCTGCTGTACAAATCCATGTCATCTTATAAGCATATTTTACAATTTATAACAAATGCCATTGCATAATTCTTGCACAACTAAGGTATCAAATAAAGTAGTGTTTTTCGATAGGGTGTCAATCCTAGTTAGCCCATGGGAGCAAAATCAGTCTGAAAGTAACAGGTAAGCAGAATGAATCACCTACTATATATGCTTGACAAGCTTGCTGATTGCAGCAACCATTCAATTTGTATCTTATAGGTATCAGCATTCATTCATGTGTTATTTCTAATCTTAATGATGCTTAGATTAAGAGTTCTTTCTTTTCACAGTATGGTACAACTAGGATCAGGATGATTAAGTGGCTTGAATTTTCCAATTCATTTGAGAAATATCATTTACCTAGTTTGTGTCAGACACGTCCCCTTGGTGCAGGTTAAAGGGCAGTGAAATAAACAAGTATAAGTTTTGCTGCCATGGAGTTAAAACTGAATAGTGCTGCTGGGAACATCAAACAACACAAGGTTCACCTTCCAGTTAGGCTTTTTTCTCATTCAGTGTCTTTTACATAACCGAATGAGAGTGCTTATCTCCAATTCCCACACCTGTTGGCTCAATGAACATCTTTAAAATGATACCCTGGACAAAAGATGTGCAAAAAATGTATGTGGGCATAGCATTGAGAATTTTTGAGAAAATGTTCTAGGATGTTTATGTTTAATTGAAGATTAGGAAAGTCATACTAATCATCAATGGTGAGGAAGTATTTTTAAAAAATGAGGACAAAATGCCTCAGTATGTTAGAATTTCTGTGAAGTTTAAACCCTCTCTGTTACCTTTCTTCTAAACTATCATATTGAAAAAAATTTTTTTAAATAATTCTGTCCTTGATTTTCTATTTTGGAATTTCAATCTAAAGAACACACACTGAACACCTGCTGTGTCCCATCACTGCACTGAACACCTGCTACGTCCCATCACTGCATTTGGGAGAAACCCAAACAGAGCATGACAGAGACATTGTCCTGTGTTGCCTGAAATTAGTCCACAGAAACATGACTACAGGGCAGTGCCTTCCTGATTGTGTACTCTATTCTGGACAATTTGTACTTCCAAGGAATTTTTTCAGCCCTTTTGTGGCTCCATTGACAGATAAGATTTATATATGTGAATTTTATTTTTGTCTCTAAAATTTACTGGCTATGTCAGCCATTTGAGTAGGAAAGTTAGATTCTGGCTCCATTTGATTAATCTTTTCTTTCCTTCCTTCTTCACCTCCCTTACTCTTCTTTTGTACCAAGGTTGGAAGACTAAGTTACACTCATGCTAGGTAAACACCCTATGCATTCTAATGTTCTACCACACAGCTTCTTGTTCACACTTCACCCATGCTATGCTTAAACTCATTGATTGTCCCAGGCAGGTCTTCGTTCCTCTGCTCTTTGCCTTCTAAGTAATTAAGATTAGGAATCTGAATTACTAGTCAAGCATCCATTTGTAGAGTAGAGGTTAAATCATTTTTCTTATCAGTTTCTATCAGTATCTAATTTGATGAGCAATAAAACAAAACAAATGAACAAATAAACAAACAAACAAAAACCAGTATAAAACCTCTCTCTTCCCATCAACAGGAGGTGTTCTACATTTTGATTTTGACGAATCTTCTGAGTACATACTCCTTATGGAGGCATCATTGATAGTTATAAACTCTTCTTCCCTATTTAAAAAAAAATCATACTGTTCTGACCTACAAACCCACAGCTTTTTGAGAAAGTAAAGCACAGAAAATAATGTAAAACATCCAACTTAAGCCAATCTTATTTTGCATTTCAAGTTTTACACTTTGAAATAAAGAAAGCAGAGTGTTGATGGGATGAATGTAATGAAGGAAATGAGGAAGCCTAGGGCTTTTGTTTCAGAGACAAGGCTTTTCTTCCTGAATCCCTTACCCAGGGACTGATCAGCTTTGATCTGATGCCAGAGAACTCCTGCCACCAACTGCTTTGGGTGCCTGTTGATGGAGCCAACTTTATTGCTCACAATAACCAGTGTCACAGAGTAGATTATCCTTAAGTGTTTCTGCCAGTGAATTACCTGCAGATACATTACTACAAGTGAACATCTATCATGTAGGACTTCTGGCAGCCACCATGACCGGTGCTGTGTTCACCTTTCCATGTGGATCAGTGTCAATTGTCTCTACCAGTGAATGTCACACAGGTGTGGCATCTAAAAACTCAGCAAGAACTGGACAGGGGAGAGAAAGCAAACACAGATAACACATCAAAGTAGGCTAACCCTGAGAGTGAAATGTGTAATGAAATCTGAACAGCAGACTTCCAGCCTGCAATAACACCTGCTAGCCTGCCTTCTCAGCCAAGTCATAAATGGTAGTGTGCCCTGGAAGCCATTGATGAGCTGACACACAAGAGTGCTCTAATTGGAGACTCTTCCCTATTCTTTCAGAATGTGAACTTCTGGAAGCTCTGTCTATGGAGAGCTTCATCCCTAAATCACAAAGTTCAAGAATATAACTTGCTGTGGGTGAGGGAATCACAGGACAAAAATCACTAAAATCATCTAAGCAGAAATGAAAAAACAGCACATAAATAAACACATTAAGAAACAAAAATCCTACCCAGAAAACAACTAACCAAGGAGGGGAAATATCTCTGTAATGAAAGGTCTAAGACACTGAAAAGAGTAACTAAAGAATCTAGAGATGATAGACCTTTCAGGTTCCTGGAGAAAAATGGGCCTTTTTACTATATAACCTGTTATTGTATTATCTTATAGAGGGGGTGGTATAATGCGGTTTGTTTTAATATGCCTTTTAATGCATCAAATGTGATTTTAATTATGTAAATTATAAATATTAAAAAATTTTATTTTTTAAATTGATGAAATTTTGGCAGATGTTCCTCCATTTTCTATGAATGTATGATCAATGTGTATGGATTCTATATTAGATTCCTCATAACATGAAGATTAATTCTGAATACTATAATTTTAAATTTTAAAATTTAACATCTATCAATTTAGAAACAATGAGACTTTATTTAATGGCTTAAATGAGACTTATTCTTAATCTATAACTCATCTATGACACCAAAGTACTCTATGAAAGTACTAATTATTTCATTTCTAGTATCTGGTTAAAAGATGTATACAGGTTTAGCTATCAGATGGAAATTGGATTCTTCATGTTATTTACTTATTATTTCCACTTCCTATACAAGCTCCTTCTTTGAATCCCTTAGAGGGGAAAGACACAAATAAATTCATTCAACATGACATTTCATCTACAAAATTAATTTAAAATACTTCCTCTCTAGTGGAAAAATGGAAGCAGAGGCAAAAAGCCAAATTTCTCCTCAGATCCTCACAAGTTAGGGGTTGTAGTTGGCTGTGCCAGGCTAGGGATGCTCTTCCTTTTAGCAGACATTGTTTATCACTAATCCTTGTCAGTGTGGACAGCTTCCTTAATTCTTTGATGTAAAATACTAGAAATGGAGCTGTAATCTTTACATACTGGCCTTAAAGGTCTAAACTGACAAGTGCCACCAAATGGTTGACCTGAAGCAGTTGTTCAACATATTTCTTTCACCTGCCTATTCCTTAGGATCGACCATAGATGACACTTCTGAGCACTCATGGGAGAAGAGCTAGCTTGTTCCCCTGTGGAGATATATTTGTGCATACTAATGGTTGTGATGTTGATATTGTTGAATAAGATTAATTGGCATGTGACATTTGTAGTATTTTGGAAGGAAAACAATTCTCTGTCTTTAGGCCACCCTTCCTCTCTTTACTTCTAATAATGAGCTTTGCCACACAAGTAAAACAAATTAATGCTATTCTTATTCTTATTCTTGCCTTTTATTGTTGGTCAAAGTACTACAGAGTAAATAAAAACCTAGACTCCAAAATGTTAAAATGACACAGATATATATGAAATTATACACACTGCTCTACTCTTACCTTGAAGTGGACATATACTTCAATAATAAGATAAAGAAAAGGATAGTTTTAAGTTTTCCAGACCAAAATAATTCTGAGAATCCCCACCAAAATACTTCCTGGTATGAAAAAATAAGTCTGATTTGGAAACCTGAATACTATTTATGTTTTAATATTCTTAGTCTATCTCTGACTCTCTCTCTCTCTCTCTCTCTCTCTCTCTCTCTCTCTCTCTCTCTCTCTCTCTCTCAATCTGCCTGCTTCTCTCTGTCAATCTGCCTGTTTCTCTCTGAAGGACAGCAAGGTAGTGCGTAGACATGTATCTGTGTGATGTTTAGAAGAATGTCTGGGGCTTTGTTCCTTAAACAGGAAGAACTCTCTGATATGGAATAGGCTATGTTGGTTGAAGAGTAAGGTTTTAATATAATTTTAATAAGGTATATATTAAAGACAGTAATAATAAAATGTTATTCTTATCAAGTTCAAGTTAGGGCAAATAGATATAAAATAGTAAACTAAAATAATTAAGCTTTAAAAAACATGGCCATTTGACTGCCTATGAATAAATACTGCAACTTATACTTAATTATATTTTATTCATAGTCTTTCATATCCCTAAGTGTAAGAAATACTCGAAAATTACAGTTATATATTGTTTTCAATAATTATCTTACTTTTTTGAGAGAAGAGACAGGAGAAAAGGCATAGCATAATGAGGGGGAGAGATATGTGAGAGAATATGAGAAAAGGAGAAGAGAGAAAAGGGAAAAGCTAAGGAGAGTGGGAAAATGATGAAGAGCAGAAATAAAAGTAAAATGCTGGGAGAGACAGAAGAAAGGAAGAGAGTAAAGAAAGAGAAAGTATACTTGAGAAAGAGGAGGAAAATGGTAGTGTAGGGAGAGGTGAGAGGAGAGGAAGTTTGGGGTAAGGGGATAATGACAGTGTTGAGGGGGAGGGAACAATTGGTGAGACCTGAGAGGAGAGATCGTAATGAGTTGGGAGAAGCATGAAAAGTTTGTGGGAGAAGAGGGAAATGGAGGAAGGAGAGCAAATGTGGATGGTGGAAGTTGTTGAGGGCAAAGGAATTATGATGAGAGGTAAAATAAAAGAGAGAGGAGATGACAGGGCTAGGAGAACAGAAAAGTAGAGAAGTGAGATTGAAGGCAAGCAGAAGAGAGGGACTAGATAGACCAATGACTATATAGAGGAGAGTATAGAGGACAAACTGGGGGGGGGGGGAGAGGATAAGAAGAATAAAGAATGTGAAGGATGTGAGAGAACTGAATGTGAAGCAGAAAGGAAGAAGACAAGAAAGGCGAAGGGGATAAGAAGGCCAGACAGGGAAGACTCAACAACAAAGAGAAAAGCTGAGAAGGGTCATACAGTAGGAGTAGGAAGAGAGTTGCAAAGTGACTCAAATGTTGGGAAATGGAAAGAGTGAATGAGAGAGGTGGAAGAGGGAGAGAAAGAGTAGAGGTACTGAATAGGAGAGCAAAGTAGAAATAATTTAGCAATAAATGGGAAGAGGGAAGAGAGGTGTTGAAAGACTAGAAACAGTAGAAAGACAGGAGACAAGGAAGAGGCAGAAGAGGAAGAGAGCAAAGTAGAAAGTTCCAGAGTGTAGATGATGAAAACAACAAAGAATTGTGAGGGAGGAGTTGTAGGTCAATGAGGGGATCACATAGAAGGCAAAGGCAGAAGGCAGAAAGATTAGCAAGGTGGGAGATTGGGGATAGCAGAAAAGAGAAAGGGGGAGCAGAATGGAGGGATGAGAGCCATTAGGGCAGCATGTGAGAAATGGGGTAGAGAGAACAGATAGTTGGAAAGAGGCAAAAGAAGGGAATGATAAGGCCAAGAGCAGTGTAGGAAAGATGAGAGAGTCAAGGGATAGGAAATAATAGGAAAGAAGGGTAAACGGGAGAGAGAAAAGAGGAGAAGGGAAAGAAGGCAGTGGGGATCAAATAAAATATATGGAAATGGGGAAAGGGAAGAATTGAGAGAGGAGACTATTTAGAGAAATGGCTGATGAGACAGTACTCTAATTAAATGATGCTCCAAAGGCACTTTCCTGGGTATATGCTTCATACCTTAATATATTAGTCAGCTTTCATGGACTCTGGCCAGTCTGTGTTCTCACATACTATTTGACCTGCTCTTTTACATTGTAATTGCATTTAAACAAATAGCTACCCATCGAGTTATAAAGAATCTTTTCCCCAAAACATTAAGTGTTGTTACTATGTGTACTTTTTTCTTTCTTACTCTCTCATAAACCACTGGTTAATTTATTAGGAATAAATAAGCTTCCCTCACTTTGTTAATTTGACTTTTTGTAAAGAAACACTACTATTTAATTATACAATTAAATAATATTTTGATTACAATGCATCTTTATATTATATTAAATGTATATTTATATTTTATATTAAATGTAATAAGAAATAAGATTCACAATGTCTTTATTCAGAGATAATTCATAGTATATTTTTATTTTATGTATATCTATCTCATTCTTAATATTTTTCTTATATACCACATAATATTCCTTTAATTTATAATTTACTAAAGTTAATTTTCAACTATTAATGAAAAGTAATTGAAAGTAAATTTATAACATTTGAGAGTGTCAAATTTGTATAGGAATTTATAAGATTGCAAAATGGAGAACACATAAATGTAACTTTACTCTGAGTGTTCTTCTAGAACACATTGAATCTCATTAACTACTGAAACTTCCTTGGCCACATAGAAGATAATTTCCAATTTGAAAATGCAAAGTTTGTTTCTTCACTTACTGGATTGTATGATTTTCTATTGTTTGGGTGTTTTGCCTACATATATGTATGTATGCTGTGCTCCTAGAGTCTAGAAGGTAACAGATACACTGGAACTGGATTTCGAGATGTTTGTGAGCTACCAAGTGATGCTAGGAATGTAATCTCGATGCTCTAGAAGATCAGTCAGTGCTCTTAACCTGTAGACATGTCTCCAGTTCCAGATTACATGATTCTTAAGAAGATACCTTCATCATTTTCTCATGTGAAAAAGAAGATACCAATAATGAAAGAAAGCAACATTCCTGTGTTACATTTTTCCAATGTGGCATTGTCCTTATTCTCATTATAGGATGAAAACCACTTACTGACTTAAAATATAAAAGCAGGAAAACCATCAATATGACTTATGTTTGTGTCATGAGTTGACCTTGCTCCCTTATGCTGTTTTTAGAGGAAAATTAATTAGACTTTGTTTCAAAGAATTTCAAGTGAAATTTACACATCGTATTTGGAATATCCAGCATAGGAAGTTGAAGATAAAACATATACAGGTATGTGGCTATATATCTGAAAACAATAACTTAAATGGCACAACTGCCAGTCTGCTGACAACCATGAAATACTATGCAACCATAGAAATAATGAGAGGTCCTTGAACATGTGTGAAATTTGAAAACTTTATAGTACTTTGAAACAAGCAGTGTCAATGACTCATAAATATCAACTGTATTGAAAAGGGAACTATTCAATGTCTGACAGCCTATCTTTGTTTCCAAGGGGCTTGAATAAGAGAATAGGGAGTAAATAGTTGACTTGGAAGGAAGTTGATTTCCTGGGAAGCAAAATTGCCACTTAGGGATGAAGTTTAACACACACATGACATATTTGTTACATCTCATGTAATCCTCTTAATTTTGTTCATGTTGTAAAACTATTGAAAAATAATAAAATAAAATATCACAGTTCACTGTTAGTTTTTCCTTAAATAAGGGAATGTTTCACAGTGCCTGACATGTAAATCCTTGCACCAGAAGGTGAAGAAGGAGGACTGTTATGAGTTCCAGGCCAGATTGGGCTCTGAAGTGACTCTGTCTTTAAAAAACATCCAAACATTGCCAACATCCTATGAATAGATTGTTTAATGCAGACTTCTACTGCAAGGAACAATCTGTGCATCTGAATATGTTTCAAACTCCCACATTAAAATGCAGTTAGGTTAATTTGAAATGGTTTGAACCCCCCTAAAAGTGATAAAGACATTTTTGCTTAAGGGTTTGGCATAATGTTATTTGTATAATTATTAAAATTATTAAAATTGGTGCTTACCACGGCTCTGAGTGTATCACAAAAAGTGGTTATTTCTACTTGTTCTATGCCTAAGACGTATGCTAAGAAATTATATGTATGAGTATGAGTGTGTGTGTGTGTGTGTGTGTGTGCGCGCGCGCACTTGCATTTTAAGTGAAAATGCTTCATAGAGAACTCTGCGTACTCTTCACATAGATTTAAACTCACATAACTATTATTGAAAACATTTGGTAGTCTTCTTAAAAAAAATGAAAAATAGAATAACTCACTATTGAGTACTCTTACCAAGGAAATAAAATCAACATGTCAGGAACTTATTCACACCCCCAGGTTTCTTCAAGCATATAGCCAAAATATCTAACCATTAGCTGAGTGAACACCTACACACTGGCAGGGCCAGCAAGAGGAAGGAAATGGGAGTGAATGCCAAAAAATCACTGAATAAGGCTCATCCCTAGGTTAAACATCTAGTTTGAGCTCTTTTAAAGTCATCTCAAGTTTAAAGAGACTGAATTTAGCTTATTAAAGTGTGTAAGGCATGGGGAAATTCAAATAAACCAAAAGTATTGTCCACTATGTGCTCTGAATTTATATATATATATATATATATATATATATATATATATATATATATATATTCACTGGTTACTAGTATAAAATATTATTTAAAATTCAAATACAAATAAAATAAAAGATGTAAAGCAATTTATAAAAACATACCTCTAAATTTAGTAAGAGAGTTTAAACACATTACTTTTCCTTTATCTGACACAAAATCTATTTGAAATTTCATTCCAGCTAGTACTCATGTTATCACTTTTCCCTGACATAGACATGAGGCACTGACTTACTTTAAACTGGGTTTTGCTTATGGTAACCATGAGGGGACAGAGTACTGTAACTTGTTCTCAAGAGACTCAAGGAAAACAATTCATTTGAAGTTTTAAGTTTCTTCCTAATAACCTTATATTGTCCTTATGTTCTTGTATAAATTATTCATTATTCCATGAAATCTAATAAAAAAAAACAAGAAGATTTGGGGCATGCCAAAATGTAGTATTAATATTCTACCTTCCAATACGAGAAATAAATGAAAACATAAATTGTAATGAGACAATAGTGAAACTAAGCATAGATATGGGAAAAAATGAATTTATCAAATATTGACAGAATTTGGCATTCTCTGCAACCCATAACTAAGTACAATTGATAACACTCCACAGTCTAAAATTTTTGATTTTATGGTAATGGTAATTTTAAGCTTGTTACTTAAAATATTTATTTATAAAATTAAAAATTAAACATCAAGTTAAAAAAAGCACATACATTATCTAATAAACAAATGACAATAGAAATAAATATCCCACTACATTGCTCCAATAAGCCTGTTTTATACACCAAATTTGTCAATGAACTTAGAAAACACCTATGGTAGTATCTCTTTCAAATCTAAAAATGTTACCTAAACTTAAATTTAAAACACAGCTCTGAAGTTCCTTTCTAGTAAAATTGTATGAAACTCACTTTCTTGATGCCCACTTGGTTAAGAACTCCTCCTGAGAGTATTTTGCATAGTATTCAGAGTCACCCATTTGTCTAATTGCATGTTTGTGTGCTGTTCCACAGAATATTTTCTATTCTCCCCTCCAAGATATAATCTTATCTTATTAGGTTTCAGTCCTGAGTTTGCAGTTTGAAAGGATCTTCCAAATGGGGGTTCTCTCTTCAGAAAGCCACTTACTAAGTAAAGCCATTTCAGCTGCAAATTACCTATTATGAACAAAGTGAATACACCCTTTGAGTTAATAATGAGCACACAGAAATAGGATAGCTGCTTTACACAGAGCACAAGTGTTGCTTATCAAATTCTAAGTGTATGCACATTGAGTTCCACACCTAATTTATTTTTTGTACTTATCATTGAACCTCACTAGAGATCAATGTCCAGAATTTCTATAAGTATAGACATCAAAGAAGATGAGAGTGGCAGATTTGTTGGTATACAAAAGTCTACAATTTCATAGTCTTTTGAGTAATGAATTTGAATTTATATCTCAAGAAAACATAATTTTATTCAGCACTAACCCTGATTTCTCTGTTACTTAGAGTACCCATATAAAACTATCATACACATCTTCAAATATATTTTGGCTCTTCATGTTAATAATAATGAATTGACATTTGTTTGGAAGAATTCTTTAAGACTTGCTTGTCAAAACAAACATTCCTAAAAGAACTCTATGAAATTGCTTTCAAAATAATTCATTCCAAACTGCGGATTCTATCACCTAAGAGCCTAAGTATGGCTTCGATTGCCTGTAGCTTTCTCACTTCCTGCACTTTCCTCTTTCTTGTACACTGTATGAGAACTGTGTTCCTCTCTGGTCCCTCTGAATCCCCTCTTGGGCAGCTTTTTATTGCATCCCTTTCTAATCTACAATTTTACCAGTTCCATTTCCCTTAGGGGAATGTACAGTGTCAGAGCTGGGGATATTATTTATCTCCTCAACTTAGTGTATACATCACAGAGACAGAGTGACCTCTAGTCCAGACTGACCTTAGATTTCCTGTGATCAAGATTGACCTCTAAATTCTGATTCCATTGTCCCACCGGATTTGTCTTAGAATTACAGACACCTGCAGCTGCCATGCCTAATTCATAGAGTGCTGGGGATTAAATCTAGGTTTTCCAGCCTGCTAGTTAAGTATTTTTGCCAACTTTTGTATACTTCAAAATTACATATAACTTTCATTTTTATACTTCTTTGATTAGAAAAGTCTTCTGAATATGTCCATGCAGCGCACCCATGCTTGTTGAGAGAATCCCACAACCTTTATTATGAGATTTCACCTGTGTCATTGATCTTTTTTTCAGTCCAAATTCCAACCAGTTCTACATTCAATTAGTGAGTCATTATTTGTATCCTAATACTAACTGTACTCTTAACTTTTTTCAGGCATTTTAATATAGAATTTATATTTATAATATTGCACTTCATCTGGAAATCTTTTCTTGACATCCAGTATTTCTCCATGTGACTTCTGCTTTCCTTAGCGTTTGCAGGTCAGTCTCTGTCTCTGACACACAACACTCCAAGGTCATTTGATATCAGTTTGCTTTATGCTGTGTTCTTAGTTTCTTCTCTTTGTGGTATGAGTGCTTAAATGGCATTTTTTACAATTCTGTGTAGATCAACTAAATGTTACGTCTAGTCATGCAATGTAGTATATGATTAAACTTACTATTGTGTGTCATACATAAAAATGTAGAAGTGAAAAATATTGAATTTAATGAATGGATACTATTCAATTGTTTTACTTTATTATTCTTTTGTAGAAAAGAGAATTCAAACGAGAGAGATCAAGTAAAAAATATAACTTCATTAAGTACAGCATCCTTTAGAAGGGAGTATTTCTTTCATCTTTGTAGTCTTAGATATACAGAGAGTTGATTCAGAATGACTCTCCCACAATTTGAGAACATCAACTCCTGTTTCCCTTGAAAACTTTAATAAACTGTCATTTTGGGGGGCGGGGTGGGGAGAAGCAGTTAATAGCACAGTAAAATTTAGAAACTTAACACAAGAACCTCAAGAACAGAAAAATAGATGAGATTGTACTGAGGATACTTCATAGGTAGAGAGGATGCAGAAAGGTACTTTGAATATTTAGGTTCTTCTCCTGTGCAGAGGGCTAGTGGGGAAGAGAAAAGAGCAAGGGTGATGGACTAAGAAGAAGGTGGAAAGAAAAGGAGAGGGAAGAAAGGAAATGAGAGCAAATTGAGAATTGAGATATAAGAGACAGAAAAATAGTATTGGGGAGAAGAGAGGAAGTGAAAGGGGAAAGAAGAAAGAGGAATCATTTCAAGTGGAAGAGATACTAGAGAATAGGGAAGGAAATAAGAATGGAGGGATGGTACAGAAAGAGAGGTGAGATGAAAGGAGAGATTAAGGGAAATGGATGAAGAAAAAAGAAGGAGGGGAAAAATAGAAAACAGAGTGGAGAGGAAACAGGGTATAGGTACAATGAGATATAGGAGGGCTAAGGTAAGAAAGGAGAAAGGGGAAAGGTAGAGGAGAAAAGAAGAGAAATATGCAAGAAGATAATTAGGGGTGAAATGGAAGTAGAAGTAAAGGACGATGACAGGGACAGGAGAGTTGGGGATAGAGGAAGAACACAGTGCTAAGAAAAACCAACAGGAGACAAAGAGAAGGGAGAGAGGGCAGTGAGGGGGAAATGAAAAGCAAGCAAACTGGGGAGAGAAAATATAAAGAGAAAAGGGTTAAAGAGTAGAGGGAGAGCCTAGGTTAGACCCCTGCAGCCTCCCTTTGTGTTGGTTCTGTTTTATTGAGTACTTAGGAGTTATTCTGTGGGTATTTTTTTGTGGTATTCTTGATCCTTCAGGCTGTTATAATCCTTCTTCCCTTTTTCCAGCAGAATTCACTGAGTTCCTCTCTATGTTTGGCTGTGGGTCCCTGAATCTGTTTCTATCAGTTTCTGAATGGAGCCTCTATGATGGTGATTATGCATATGTGATATAGTTGCATAGCTTGGTGCTTTTGTGGGACTCCTAACAGAGGGATCAGGGGCTGTTTTGGACACTTTTGCCCGCTCTTGGAGCCTGTGTCCTCCTCCTGGGATTCCTCATCCGGCCTGCACTTGAGGTGAGGTGCTTAGCATTACTGCAACTTGATATGCAGTGTTTTACTGCTATCCCAAGGAGGCCAACCATTTTCTGGGAGGAGACAGAGGAGGAGTTAATGGGTAGGACAGACTGAGAGGAAAGGAGGGACAGAAGACTGTGGTCAAGATATAAAGAGTAAATTAAAGAATATATAAATTGAGTAGAGAAAGATGAAGAGAGAGTAGACAAGGGAGAGGAGACCGGAGGAAGAGAGATATCAAGGGGTTAAGAAGGGGACAGAAAAGAAGAACATAGAGAAAATAGGGAAGGGGTGGTGGGGAAATGGGTCCGGGGAGGAGGAAGATTTGGGAAGAGTGTTTAGGGATCAAGGGACAAGAGAAAAGGGAATGGGAAGAAGAAGAAAATGGGTTAAACTAGTAAAATGGAAGAAACAGGAGCAAGTGAAGGCAGAGGGAGGAGGGATGAAGAGAAATAAGTGGGAGGAAAGAATGAGGGAATGTAAGAGAAGAAGACTTGTGATAGAAGAAAGGATAGAAACGAGACACAGGGAGAGTGGGTAAGATGGAGATGGCATGAAGGAAGGGGGAAAAGGAGAAAGGAGTGAAGGAAGAAGAAAACAACTAAAAGAATAAGAATAATTCAGAGGAGACCAGTAGGATAGAAGGAGGGGGAAAGTGGCTAGAGGGAAAGAATTGAAAGTAGAAAGCATAGTAGGAAGTAGAGGAGAACCAAGGAAAAGGTAGAGGGAAGTCAGTGAAGACTAACAAGACAGATAACAGAGAGGGAGGGAAGCGAAGGGAAGGTAAGAATGATGGTTATAGACAGAGCAAAGAAGATGGCCAGAGAAACACAGTAGAGAGAAGAAACAATAGAAAAAAGGAAGAGAGACAAGAATAGATGAGAAGAGGAAACAGAAAAGAGGAGGGAGACAAAATATGACAAGAGAGTGTTAAAGAAAGGAATGGGAAAGAGAAGAGAATGGCAAGAGAAGAGAATGGCAAGAGAAGAGAATGGCAAGAGAAGTGTATCTTAGTGAGGGTTTCAGTTGTGATAAACACCATGATCAAAAGCAATCTGGAGAGGAACAGTTTCTTTCATTTTACAGCTTGTTGTACAGGACTCAGGGACATCAGGGCTAAAGACAGGAGGCAAGAATAGGAACAGAACCCATAGATGAAAGACGCTTTCTGGATTGCTCCTCATTGCTTTCTCAACCTGACTTTCATATCACCCCGATCCCAGAAGTGTCACTACCCACAACGGTGATAAAGATAGGTACAGACAGATGGTGCAAAAAGAGAGACACAGGAGGGAGAAAGGAAAGAGAAAGGGGTACTGAGCCCCCCCCATCTATCAGCAATCAAGAAAATGCACCCCATGATTTCCCTAACAAGTGGTGAGGGAATTTACTCACTTGTGGCTCCCTCTCTGAAAATGGCTTTAGTTGTACCTGCACTCTTTCATTTTTATATTCTCTTTAAAGAGCCTAGCATGAATGAGATGCTTAATTACATATATTTAGAATTGAACCAAAATTCCAAAATAGATTCAAAGAGCACCTCAGAAATAATGGGTTAGAGGTGGTGGTGGTGGTGGGGTTCTAGCCATCCTTTCCATGGACACAACTGAGAATAGTAAGAAATATGAGTCTTGTTAATGGTACTAACTCCTATTTCTAGGGATAATGCAGCCATAGTTGGGTAATGGTGATGAAGCTTGGGTATGTTTTGAAAAGTGAACATAGGGACTGGTTCAGACTATCTTCAGTTCTCAATGGAGGGAAATAAGAAAGGGATAGAACATGGCATCTTAAGAAAGTTTTAGATACAGGGCATGCATAAAGGCTTTGTGAGTCATAGGTTCTGGGGTTTCTGGTGAATTGAAAATGGAATATGCCTTCCGACCCTGACATTCCCCATTCAATTGGGTTATCAAGCCTTCACAGGACCAAGGGCCTCCCCTCCCATTGATGTCCAACAAAGCTATCCTCTGCTACATATGTGGCTGGAGCCATAGGTTCTTCCATGTGTACTCTTTGGTTGATGGTTTAGTCTCTGGGAGCTCTGGGGCCCCCTACCCCTCTCTTTGTGCAATTTCTGAACATCACTTATCTTGGAGTCCCTGTAATGAATATGAGGATCTACATATTTAAATGTAATATTCATTAAATCTCATATGCTCCTTTTTTCCTTGTTATCATCTCTTGAATTATTTACTTATTTCCAGGAAGAGGCAGTTGTTCTTTCTCAGCTTATCTGCCTCATGATTTTCATGTGTTTCTATATTCACTTAAAATTTTTTTTAGCATGTTCTAATTTTGAAGTATACTCTTTTTCAAAGATGCAAACACCTAGAAGCCCCAAAGAATAGAAATATTTACTGATGTCTAAAAGAAGAGTGGACTTAACCACAGGGAGAAATATATATGTGAACATGTGAATATGTGAATATACATCATCTCAATCTCCTCATCTTCCTCCTTCTACCTCCTTCTTCTTCCTTCTTCCTCCTCCTACCTCCTCCTCTTCCTCCTCTCCTCCTCCTCCTCCTCCTCCTCCTCCTCCTTTTCCTTTGTCTCCTACCCCTCCTTTTTTGGTTTTAGAGGCAGGGTTTTTCTATGAAACAGCCCTGGCTGTTATAGAATTCACTTTGTACATCAGGCTAACCTCAAAGTCTTTGAGATCCACCTGCCTCTGCCTCCCAAGTGCTAAGATTAAAGGTATGCAACACCACTACTGACTCTTTATTATTTTAATAGGTAAGATAATAACAAATTAAATCAGCAGTTACACACAAATTTCACAATAAGCTACATGAACCTTGTGGAAAAAGCCTCTCTCCTCCATTTGTTGTAAAGTGTTTGCTTTGGCAATAATCTCAATAGTAATTATAATCTGGGCAAATTCTGGTGATTTTTCCTTACTTGTATGTTTCTAAATTTTTATAAAAATCCTCTCTTTAAATAAGAGTAGATTTTGTGTGTGTGTGTGTGTGTGTGTGTGTGTGTGTGTGTGTGTGTGTGTGTATTTTTTCATTTGTTTTCTTTTGGTTATTTTTCTTTTGATTTCCTTCGAACTTTATTATATGTCAAATTGACTTTCTCCATAAGTCAAGTTTAGAAACAACAGAATGTGGTTTTTTTTTTAGAGAAAATTGTAGAACAATTTATGCCATTCTCTAAACAGTTACACTATGTTGTCTGATTGGACATGTTGCTCATTTGCTTCATGGTCTGTCTCCTTAGACTGTCAGTT
Source organism: Mus pahari (assembly GCF_900095145.1). Taxonomy (NCBI): domain Eukaryota; kingdom Metazoa; phylum Chordata; class Mammalia; order Rodentia; family Muridae; genus Mus; species Mus pahari. The sequence continues at coordinate 8,874,441 of NC_034593.1, read as the reverse complement.
ATCTCTACCTAGTAGCTAAGCTAATTCTTGATAAAATTGGGGCGGGGGACAAACTTGTATGAGCATGTGGCCCTAGCACTTGGTGTAAACATATTGGTACAGTGTTTCTCATTTATTTTGGAAAAATGTTGAAAACAGCTTTAGCAGAACATATCTAGCACCAAGGGATTGAGCAAGTATCTGAGAAATGTTTATGGGACTGAGTAAGGAACAGTTAAATGAGGGAGCCAAGTAAACTGCAGCAATGTACTGATGCTGTCTCTCAGGACAGAGAGTCTATATCTTATAGGCCCTTGAAGTGCAGATAGGTAATTATTGTTCTAGCAGAAACTAAGATCCTGGGGTTGGGGTTGGGGGCACTTTACTAGTTACCACACAGGTGTGCTGATGACAAATCTGAATCTGAGAGAACCTCCAGTTCACAGTCCTATCACCTCATTGTGATTTTAATGTCCCCTCCATTTGTAGATATTTTCAAACTAGTAAGGAACAAAATACCATCACATCTATGTATAAAAGTTTCTTTACATTGTATAAAAGAGAAATACATGTTATATTTCATATCAGTGCCATGCCATATTAGTAACATTCCAAGTACAATCTCTCCCAGGATATGCAATTCTTTTCTTTTCTAAATCAAAGTTTACTAAAAATCATTTCACCCTTTCCTTCAATGATATGAGAACTGACAAGGAAGCTTCACCCAGTAACATTTATATCTACAAAAATGAAGCGTTTCAACATTTAAGTTTTTCTTTTAGATTTTTTATTCCTTTATTTCTGTGTATATATGAGAATCAGTGTGAGTACGTATGCATCATGTGGACACTGAAACCTTCAGATGTAAGAGAAACAGCCTAGTTCCCTTCACACATAGATAAAGTAGTTAGAGTCACTTTTGAGCTGCTATGTGTGTACTAGGAACTAATTTTCTACCTCTCCAGTGGCCGTATCTGATTTTTCTATAATCAAGAGAACATACATGATGATTTATTTAGTAAAGTAAAGATTTTACTTGGAAAGAAATACTGTAATAATTTTTTTCTTTCAAAGTCTTCTGTATTGTAAGAGGTAAAGCCAAAGTTTGAACCCTAGCACACATTTTTTTTTTCATCCTCAGTGGCTGCATCATGAACATGATCTTTGTAGCAGGTCCTGGTCCTTGATACCTGTGCAGCTAATCATTTGGCTTTATGAATGACATTCTCAGCTCAACTTTGTAACAGGTTCTCCCTGGGGGATTTGCCTTTCTTTTATTAGAGCAGTTAGAGTAGATATCCTTCCATTGTGTATTCTTCTCTGGCATATAAATCTTTTACTCATGTGTCACCAGTTCTACATCCAAGGAATCTTTATGCCAAGACCTGGTAGCTACCATAGAAAAACGTTTTTTTTTTTGTTTTGTTTTTTGTTTTGTTTTGTTTTTTTTCAGAATGGCAGAACCATTACATTCCAGTCTCTACTCGAACACAAAAGCCAAACTCAAGTAATCTGGCAATATTCAAACACAGATGGACAAATCACACTGACAACCTCCCCACCTTAACTTGATGTTGAAATGTTCCCTTTTTGTTTCTCCAGAGTTGAAGGTCAACCTTTCTTTCCTATAGCAAGAGCCTTAGAAAAAGCCTTCTTGCCTGGTTAATTTTATCCAAATCAAATTTTCTTTGATATGATCCATATTCCAAATATCATGAATAGTAAGTGTGAGCTTTCTTTCTTGGCTCCATCCTACAGTTACCTGGCAATATCCAGGTAGGCCTGGCTTACTACAAAGGGGGCTGATTTTCCTCTCCTTGCTCTCTATGCACTTATTCTCTCTGATAATCTTCTCCTCTACTCCCTTTCCAACTCCCAATCAAAACCTGTTCTATATTATACTCATTGTAGAGAGAAGGGATGCCTCAGCATTGGCCTGCCAAGGCACCCCTCCCACCTCTCTAAATTTGTCTCTAAAAAACATATCCTTGGCTCATTCTTTTTTATAAAACACATTTGTTCCTAGTTTTTCCCTCCTCCTCCTCCTCCTCCTCCTCCTCCTCCTCCTC
>NC_034593.1:8848715-8872318 GCF_900095145.1 Mus pahari | reverse complement strand
CTCTCTCTCTCTCTCTCTCTCTCTCTCTCTCTCTCTCTGTGTGTGTGTGTGTGTGTGTGTGTGTACTCCTTCCCCTATTCAAAAGCATACATTTGTAAATGTCTTCTTCTCCAGGGGGCGGGTTCTTGAGCTAGCAGCCACAGAGAGAGCATTCACAGTCTTCATGACTGGCCTCAATGACCTTTCACTCTAGGACATTTTACCTAAGCTGAGGCCTTCACCTCTTCTCTGAGTTGGTTCCTTTACTTGCTGCTTTGAGACCCCCAGGCTGGGGTGAACTGCTATCCCTCCACTTCTCAGGGCACTGGCCCTGAGCTCAGCCTCCAAGTTCACCCTGTGATGACCTGGTGATCTGGCCTGGCAGTCATTTCTAAATAATGCTTTTGTCCTTGGGGCTACAGAATGGACAGATCTCTAGCTTCTACTCTCACCCACAAGGGTATACCTTTGCCAAAACTCCTAGACTCCCTACTTAGATGTCTCCCAGTCTAAAATGCTTCTAAAATTAACAGGATAAATTTGGCCCCATTATCCACAATACAATAACACTAAATGGCCATTTACTGGTACTTTAAAAGGAAACTTTTACAACTCACTTGCCAGTGATCTGTCAGGTTTCCCCTCCCCTACATTTTCCCACTGCTTACCATCTGTTCCCAGGTCCATGCCCCCTTGATTCTGCTACTGGCACACATTTTTCAAGTCATTGCCTGCACTTCTGTATTCCCGTGGCCATTGCCTGCTGTCAAGCCACACCATGTTTCTCACATCCCTCACACTATGTTACTTAGATTTGTCTTTATGTTTGTCTCTGTCAGAGTTCTGCTGTTCCATTCTAAGATACCTAGCCCCTTCTGCCATTGTTAAATATAACAAACATGACTTTCTTTCAGGCAGAACTGCTATTTCTGTTTCATCTTAACAAGAGTAGTCCTGTGACCATCCATCACCTTTGTTATGGACAGTTCCCATGTCACTCCCTCCTCACTTTAAGATAGGCTGAATTAAAGTCTCCAAAGACATTTTCCAATTAAAATGAGGTAAATAACATTTTCAATATTAATTTAAAGATTTACAACAGTGAAAAGATTCAAGACCGCTGCCTTATGTTATGTTTAGCCTTGATTTTGGTACTGTCATTAAATCACAGTGTATTTTCGTTATTTGCTAGATATATCCAAGACAAGTAATTAAACAAACACAGATTGTCTAACTCAGATTTGTTTAATATCTCTCAATAGTGTCAGAAATCTGCTAAATGTAACGTTAAAGGTTTAAGTTTATTATGATAGACGATAGACGAAGACTTGTAAATCCTGACAGTTTACCCCCAATGTCTCCGAGAAGACAAGTTTCTACCTAGATTGTGGTATGATAACTACTGCTCCATTGTCTTGACTGCTGCCAGCAAGAAGTAGCTAAAGATCATGATAGCCCTATTTCTGCTTCACCTTCACCTTTTTCTTGTTTCCTTTTAATTAAACCAAAATGGAGGAATGTTAGCATTCCTTGGAGGTTCCACAGCCATGTAGGCCTGGCTTACAACAAAAGGGGTCTTTTGCCCCCTCTGTGCTTACACTCTTATTATTTTTGACTCTATACCAGATATCTTTCTGCCTCTTTCCCCTTCCTCCTCCTCTCTGTTTTCCCATGTACCTGGCTGGCCTCTTCCTCCTCTATTTCTGTCTCTGTATCTGTCTCTGTCTCTGAGTTTCTATCTCCCCCCCCTCTGTGTGTGTGTGTGTGTGTGTGTGTGTGTGTGTACATACTCCCTTCCCAACTCCCTGTTCCATGCCCTAAATAAACTCTATTCCATACTACACTCACTGTATGCCTGTATGCCTTCAGGAGGAAGAGATGCCTCAGCATAGGCCCACTGGGACAAACATCCCACCTCACCATACTGTCCTCTACCAAAACATACCCTAGCCTTTTTCTTTTTTATGAAACACAACAGCAAGTATACATATTTAATGTTAAAAAAAAAAACTTTCAAACACATCATGAATACCAAGAAAATTGTCCTATCATTGTAGGTACCTACATGCTCATGTGCCAGTCAAATCTACTCTACCATTTTGTAAACATACTATGTATATATACATACATGTATGTATATGTGAATGATAGAATGTATATAGATACAAATGATAGAAGGATAGAATGGAGCTTTATGTTCATCTTTTTAAAGGGCAGTAATATTGTATTAAAAAGAAGGAATCATATCGATGACGCCTTGATTAAACTGCAAAGTACTAATGGCTTTTAAGTGAGTTGTAGTGAGTTTTTAAAAAACTTCGCAGAGGATTTCTGTTTGCTGGTTTCAGACCATTGTATTTTGTTTATCTAAAATTGAATCTGTGATTTAATGCATGACAAATTAATTTTGTAAGGCATTCTATAAGTTGCTTTCACTCAGAAAAGAATGACAAATGATTATTTTATCAGTTAAAATGTATCAGAAAAAAATAATCTGTATTATCCGCAGATTTAAGGGACAGCAGCTGACAGCAACAACAGAACAAAGTAAGTTCATGTATCTTTGAATTAAAATCTATTTTGGGAGACCCGTTTTGCACTGTGAAATAAAGCTATCATTCCATCAGTTTATCCACAAGTATTTTTTTTTTTCTTTCAGTCAGTATCAGGAGATAGAAATCCAAAGCTTTCTGCTAATGATTTCCTTAGTAAACCTTTGTCTACCTGCAGTGCTAATCTCCAGCTTTGAATTCAGGATGAGATCTACTTTGTTTGGGATTTGTTTCCATCAACATTTCATCTCTTCTATTTTTATTTTAACAAGGTGATGGGGAACTATAAGTCAGCCTGCTAAGACAGCATCTTACACCCACTTTCCTCTGGCAGCCTCTTTTATGTCACATTCCACAGCAGTAATTTTTTTAGCTCCCTGATTGGTGAGATTTCAAAATACTGAAATCTATAAAGAATCTAGATCTTTCTCTATGTGTCTTATTTTGTGAGTGACTAGTTATCTGCAGGGTAATATTCTAATCTACATTACACATTTTCATGCTTTTGTATATAACTCTTTTTTGTACATTGACTTCTGTGGATCATTATAGAACCATCTTTAATTATGTGTTTGAAACTTAAAAATATATTGCTTGATGAAATATAACAATTAAAATCTATTTGCTTAAAATTAGAAATTTGAAATAATTTAATTTTGCTTGATAAAACAACACAGGCTGAAATTGTATCGTTTTGTAATCTTATTCTTTATTAGGCCTGTATTTGGCCCAGATATTTAAAAGCAAACTAAATATGTGCCTCCCCTTAGGGCTATCTAGAGTAGCTTCCACATAAAATGTAAGTTAAAGTTGCTTTAGATATCTTGTAGGTATTCTGGCCCTTGTCATAGATAGAAAGTCACAGAATGTGTAATCAATTTCAAGAGTTGCACAGAGGATACATTGTTAAAAATCTAGATAAAGAATAAAAAACCCATCCCTTGCTAATTGGATCTTCTTACCTCCACAACCCCTCCCAAAACAGACAGAAGTATAAATTGTCCTTGCAAACAAAGTACTTGCTGGGCAGTTGTAATGGTGTCAGGTATTCACTACCACTTTTGATGTGTTAAGATACATTTAACCAAATGTCTTCTTTTGCTTACTTAATAAGGCAGTTTTCTTGTTAATTTTAAGTATATTTCAGTGTATTTCTGAAACAAAGTGAGAAACTGGACACATATGTTTAACTTTATTCCTTTCAAAAATACTATGGAAAGAAAAGTGAAAATTAAAATTTACAATGATAAAGAGAAGTTGATGAACAAGAAGAAAATGTAATTCTTCATATATTATTTAAAAAAATGAGGATTGGTTGCTAAGAAAGTCAGAGAAGCAGGTTGGAATAAGTAGCAGATCACAGCCAATAGGATGAAGTGGATGAAGTGGAGGGCAGAGTCATTATCTGAAGTGCCAACTTTAACTGTTGGAATGAAAAAATAAGGATTAATTACAAATCAATAGGTTCAGTGGGTGACTAGTCACTTCTCTGCATTCCAGCCTTTTAAGTACACCTGCTCATCAGTAAAGAAGCTGAATGCATTCTCAGAAGGGAGGCAGGTTAGTCAATATAGCTGGCTAGTGTGTTGATTAGTGTGGACTCAAGGGTCACACAGTACCTTCCAGTTTTAAGGCACCAAAGTGTCTTGAGACAAGCCAGACATATTGCTTACATATTAACCTGGGTTCTTTACTGCTGCCTTAAAACAGAAGATGACCAGTATTTTGACAAAAATTTGAAAAGAAAAGAAAACAAAACAATATTTTAACTGAAACAGAAAAGTTGTCTTGGATATAAAATTTAAAAAGAAAAATCTGAAAATAAATTTGTTGTCATAGAGTAAATCTTGACATATTAGAACTTATAAAAATAAAAACAAAACAACAGAAAAGACATCACCAGGAAGTGATTAGGTACTAGGAAACAGTGCTGAATGTCTACCAAGGACTGAGAAATCAAAGTTCCACTAAACAGTTGAAAAAACAAGGAAAATACTCCCCCAAAGCACACTGAAAGATGGAGCAGTAGCATGTAAATATTGAAACCTTAAGTTACTAAACTGTGATAACAAACAATATCTACCCAAGTGATATTTGAAGAAGGGAAGATCGAGAAAACAGAGGGAAAAATAGTCCTAAGAATAATTCAGAGATTGTTTCCAAGCTGAGAGACAGTATTTAACCAAGTTTGGTTCACGGAAGAGAGGAACACTAAGCTATAAGAAAGATACTAGAAGACTTAATGTGAAAAAGTAAATTTTTAAATTCCCCCAAAATAAGGTGACTTAGAATAGACTTAAAATTATAGAATCACGAGTACCTTCAAATTTCTATAGTTTTTTTTTTTCCTGATAATTCTCTGCCTGGCATAATTGCCATGACATAGAATGAAATCTTTGGTATTTAGTAATTATATAGTTAATTGTCATGTATCTGTAGAGTTTATTTAGCAAAATAAGAGAATTAAAGAAAATCTCAAAAGTGAGTGAACTTTAAATCAGAAAACTGACATAAGAGAGAACAGAAACTGAAGCCCCACAGTAAGGAGCAGAAACTAGCAATGAGATGCTGTGCAAGAATTCCCAAGTTTCAGAGGTAGTATTTGGCAGCTTAGAAAAGTCTTGCAGAACAGACTAAGACTGAGAGTTGACTAGTATTAGAAGAAAGTAGTTAATAACCATAGAATTTTCAACGAACTGATTAAGATAGTGTCATTTTCAAGGTTGGTGTAATAAATATTTTGTTATTCATAATAGCATAACCGACACACTGATTTCAAATTATGCAATCATTTTAAAACCAGGGAGCACAGGAACTAATTTCCCTGAGTAAAATTAACCTTCACCATGTGATTGTGCACAAGATAGAGAGAGCTGAATAGCAAAGAGAGAAAATTAAAACTAGAAGTTTAGTATTAGATACTTTGGAAATTTATGTTTTCAGCCAACGTTATTACATCCAAATTATGGGATAAAAATAAAATAAAATAGAAGTTGTTTTATCTGAATTTAACCAAATTATTCTCTCTGACATCTAATTCCCCTTTCTCCTAATCCATGCTAATGTTTCTTGCTTTGTTTTTTTTTGGGGGGGGGGTGTATGTGTGTGTGTTTGTTTTTGTTGTTTGTTGTTTTTCATTTGTTTTTGTCTTAGCCATTCTGACTCAGGTAAGTTAAAATCTTGTATACTGGGGATTCAGGAAAAAGAGGCTATATCATGTTGGAAATTCAGTGATTCATAACTCTTTTAAAGAAATTGGTCATATTGTAGCTTGAGTAGGATATGTTCCACAAGTGTGTATGTATTTTAAATAGCTAGTCCCCTGATGCTGACAGTGTCCCCCTATAGTGACAGTGTCCCCTGTAGTAAGAGTGTCAAGAAAGTTATAAAAATGGAAGAGGTATATTTTAGTTCTGAGAAGTAGATTTTTGGTAGCTGACTCTTGGGTACATTGTACTTCTAATGCTCACCACCTTCCTGTCCTTTGGATATTTCCCTCCAACACTTGCTCTCCTGGCTCTCATTCATACCGTGATACCATCCTACCTCCACAGGACCAAGTATTGACTGAATGAACTCCTAAAAACATGAATAAAATAAATATTTCTTCTTAAATTATTTCTATTATGTAGTTTGGTCACAATGATTAAAAGCTAAAATAGTTATATGGGAAAATCAGAGCTGTAGAACCCAGAATCAGAAAAAAGTGTGAAAAGTTATGAAATCGATTACAGTAAATTAGTATTAAGTTGTTGTAAGTATAAGTGTATAGGAAAGAATGTGAAGATTCATCCTTTTCAGTGGGATGATTCTTTAAAGACAAAGAACACCTAGTGTCTCAATAGCATTTGCGGTGAAAGCTAGCTTCCTCTGAGAAGGGAAATTATTTTATAATATATCAACTTTCTCTAAACGTTATGGTCTTTTTAGTTTCATGGTTTTCTTGACATATAATTTACTATTAATAAGTATATTAAATAATGTTATATACACATATGCATATATATAAATGCAAAGCAGAGTTTCTTTTTCACAATTTTTGTTTGATTTCATTTTATACCATATCATTAAAATCTTGCTCCAATTCATAATGCCACTCTTCCCTCTATATCTATACACATAATAAAATGTGTACAAATTAAGTTTACTTGACAAATGATTTTATTTTTAGTGGTCAAAATACCTTAGTTATTCCTTAGTTTGATTTTACTTATAAATTGATCTACATAGAACAGGGTTATACTTCAGTGAGTTTTTTCTTGATATTTATTTGATATTTGTTTTTAGACAGATCTCACTATGTAGGATTGGTTTGTCATACCTCATCAGCTAGACCAAGATAGTTTTGAACTCATGGTCATCTTTCTAACTCTATTTTCATTTCAGAAATGAGATGTAATCTTATATAGTATCAATAAAACATTATATAAATGTATATATACTCATATGTATGTATATGTACATATACATATATAGTATAGTACTATTTGAAAGCTTTTAACTGATAACATATATGAAAATGTATGAACATTGTATTTCTAACAAGTATTACTCTTTTAGAATAAAAATCATATCATTTGAACATATTCTATGTTAGTACTAAAATTTGAGATCTATAAATTTCTTTTTTTCTTCTGTAAATATTTTATTAATTAACTTTATTTGATGTGCATGAATGCATTATTTAACCAACATCTTCTCAGTAAAAGTATTAGCTTGGGAATATGTAAGCAGTATTCAAGTGAGATTCAAAAAATGTATAATTAAAAATAGGCTTCAGAGATAAATGGAGGAAACCTCACAGGAATATTTTATTTTTATGTTTAAATTGTCATTCATGTCTCTTAGGCCATGAAAATGAGAGTTAATAAAACATCCCCCAAATGATCTTTATCTGTGTTCTTACCAATGCAAGGTTGGAATGCACTGAGTTCTTCCCAGAATAAACGCTTTTGCTTACTGAATCCCTTTGAAATTCAATCTATTTTAAACTTCAGCCTCACTTATAAATGAAAAAGAAATCCCTTGATGACTTACAGCAACAACAGCTAATTCTGACACAGGAACACACACCGATCTCTCCTGATCACTCTCTAGGCTGTGCACACCTCCCTGGTTCTCTGAATTGGGGCAGATGCTAACTAGGTAAGGCTGGTAACAAGGCACACAGAAGCTGGTCTAGGGTCCTTGGGATCATGTCACAACAAGGTACAGCCACCCTGGCTGCGATGACCAGTGGGCTTCATTCCATGAGTTCTAAAGGCATTGTCCTTCCTCCTGCATGACCTTCTGCAGTTCTTCCCTGCATCTCTCAGTTGGATAGAACATCAATTACAGAACATTCTTGTGAGCTACATATTTTTAGATGAGTAATGTAAACCCAGAGCCCTCTACTCACTTGGTACTTTGTTAAAGCTGAAGTAATTGCAAGATGTGTTTGTATATTATGTGGTATATGACATTTGCCAAGTAGCCACAAAGCACAGCCTTGTTCCAGGCTCATGTTTCTTTAACTGTAAACCTAGCCCTAGCTCTGGAAATCCACATGTCTGTACCTGCAGCATACTCCATTATCTGACCCTGCCTTGTCCAAGCCCTGCCCATAATCTGTCTGGATCTTATTACAACTCTCCAGCCAATGAAAGTTTGTTTCTGGGACTCAAGCAGGAAAATTCTTATCTACTTGGCCCTTCAAGAAAAAAATAAGTGTCTAGAGAGATCCACAGTTAAGAGAGCTGTCTGTTATTCCAAGTTTGACTTGTAGCACCTATTTGGAACCTCATATCATTCTGTCAGTCCAGTCTCAGATGATCCAAAACCCTCTTTGGGCTATTTAGTACCTGGTACATGAATAGCATGTAGGCAGAATACTCATGTACATAAAAAAGAAAAATATCTTTTAACAGAAGAAATGACAATGAGGTTTGAAATACAATGTTTCCAAAGTATTTTTATAATAATAATAACTGTTCCTGTGGATTAAATATAAAATGTTCCTCATGAATTCACACTGGGTTGGCTCTTGTCATTCTGGCAGCCCTACCTTGAGATTCTGTAGAAGGTTAGAAGGTAAAGACTAGATGAGAACAGTAGGTCCCTGTGAGCTGGTCCTTAGGAATACATTCCCCATTTCATGCATGCTGGTTCCTTCTGGATGTGACCAGCTCTTTTTTTCAAGGCCTCATTGCTTTCATCTCCATGATAGTCTTCCATTCACAGTAAACTCCCCACCCACTCAGTGATTTTGAAAATGAGTTCAGTAGATTTGTACTGTCAGGCCAATCTCTCTTTCAGCCCTGCCCTGACAGATCCATACCCTTGACCTAGCATAGGCCCTGCTCCAACCCAGTAAGGCCCCAGCCTTTTCCCTTCTTTGTGTTGTTGTGCCAGAGAAAAGTTAGTTATTGCCAAAAACACACACAAGAACTGATCTAATGCAACTCACAAAAGGGTATTTATTCTATTTGAGCTAGCTCAGTAAACTCCTCACCCCGACCAACACACCAACATCACTCAGGATGGTGCCTGACCCTGACCTTAATCAATGGCCTTCTGCATGACTGCTCATGGTTCACCAATGGCAGCAACCTCATTCAGGATGGACAGATGTATGCTAGGGCAGAGGTGGTCTGAAACACTGAGATCATATGGGCACAGCCACTCCTAGCAGGAATATCAGCCCAGAAAGCTTAACTGGCAGCTCTTACCAAGGTGTAAAGCTGAGAAAAGCCAAGAGACACACACATAGCCACTGTGCCTTTGCTATTGCTCATATCAGTGGGGATATTTATAGGAAGAGAGGCCTTCTAATGGCAGAAGGAAGGACTAAAGTACAGCCCAGTGGGTGGCCCTAGAAATTGGGCTCCTCATGTTCTTAATTGCACTAGACCCAGGAGACCCCACACTCTCTGATCAGATAGAAGTGATCTGGGCCAAAAACCTGCCCATGCTTCAGTGTCATAAGAGATGATGGAGGACAGCTGACTACAAACTAATTGTACCAGAGAAAACGAGTCTAAGCATGTAGGACCAGGAACGGTAGCCTGGTTCCTGGTTGAGCTAAGGTTGGAAATCCTGGTGGCCCTTATGGACAGCAGGCATTTTGCCTGGTTCCCAGACACTAGGTTCTTGTCACAAGGCCACAACCCTTCTTTGATTTGTGGCCATCAGTCACTTAGGGCAACACCTCAAGACCCTCCACAGGTACAGGTAGCCTCAAGACAGATCTCCATATTAATGAGGCACCTAAAGGCCTGGAGGCTTAGACAATTAAGCTTTCCTTCCCAGACACCCCTCTCTGAAAAATGTATTTAACCTCGGGCCTACGCCTGAGAAGTGGAGTTCAATTTTTACTCAACCACTTTCCACCATGACAATAAATGTTTTAAAACCATGGACTTCCTCTTTCCATCAGGTTCTGACATTGGGAGCAGTGGAGCAGGCTTTTACCAAAGAGCTGGGCACCTAATCTCCTGCAGAAGGCCTCTCTGTCCCCAGCCACAGCAACCACCAAGCCCAAGTCAATTCAGCTGCCAACAGCCAAGGAAATGCAGAACTTAGTCTGCAAGTCCTACATCAGAATTGAGGAGGCCAATTTGAAAATAGCCAGTACTCAATAGAACCAAGGGAAGAGTCTATCAGGAAATGGACTTCATAGAGGAAATCCAGGAAAATTCAGATACGAGTACTTGCTGGTGTTTATAGATACTTTTTCAGGATGGATTGAGACTTTCCCAATTAAACATGAGACTGTACAGATGGCAACAAAGAAACTGTTGGACACCAGATGTGGGGCAATAAAGGGGCTGGGAGAGATAACCCATCTCCCACCAGAGATTACGGACTATAGGTGAGTGAACACGGCGGACTGCCATGTCCTCTCCATGCCATCTGGGTGGGCATCTGGCTGTGGGAAGCCACAGAACTCCAGTCCGAGGGAGTGAAGAGGGAGCAGTCCGGGATCCCTAGGCCTCACAGAATCCAGGGGTGACAGGTTCTATCTCTTGGGCATCGTAGTAGGTAGCTGGACACTGTGGTACAGCTGAGAATGGGTAGGGGCCCCAGGGACTGCTTGGTCTGCCCCAGGGAAGAAAGGAAAAAGGGCAGGGGGAAAGATGCTGGGTGGTTCCCACATGAGCAAGAGTCTTTGGTCTAGCCTGGTGGTTGGAAATGCTGAGAGGCCTTCCTGTGGGAGATTAGATATGGCTCTTTAGGGGAAGGCCTATTCAATTTCTCCAGCATGGCATGTCTAGATGAAAGGAGGCAGTCTATGGTTTTAGAGCTTTATTGTAGAAAAGAGAGAGAGAGAGAGAGAGAGAGAGAGAGAGAGAGAGAGAGAGAAGGTAGAGAAGAAGAGGCTGGCCATGGCCAAGTGGAGAGAGGGGAGAAGGGAGGGGGAGAAAGATTGCAAGAGGGCTAGAGAGAAAGCAAGAGAAGCAAGAGAAGCAAGAGAAAGGGGAAGGGCCAAGCAGAGCTTCCTTGCTGTTGCCAGGTAACTGTGGGGAGGAGCTTACCTGGCTGTGGCTAGAATACCAGGAGCTTGGGACATTGTTTACATGACTGATAGTCACAGGATTATGTCAGCATCCTATGTCTGGGAGCATGGAAAATGGGCCTTCTGTAGATTGCAGATTAATCTGTTGGGTCTCCAGGGTGAGAACCTAGCTCAACCAGAAACAGGCTGCCTTTCATAGTCCCACAAGTAACTACTAAAAGAAATTCTCCTAAGGTATGGTTTTTCTATAAGCTTATAGGGTCATGCATTAGACTTATACTTGTTTCCCAGGTAAGTTAGAGATTAGCTAATATTCTGAGGATTGATTGGAAACTTCATTGTGCTTACAGACCACAGAGATAAGTAGAGAATAATAAATAGAACCCTAAAAGAGACCTTTGCAACTTACAGCGACTGGGTGACTCTTCTCTCCTTCATCCTTTATAAAATAGAGAACTCCCCACACTAGATGGGATTTCCCCCTTTTAAGTTATGTTTGGTTTTCTTATTGTTCTGTCCTACTGACAGAAGTTATTACAGAAACAGATGATTGCTAATTATGACACAATCTTAAGTGTATCTAATGGGTATACAAATGTGTTTATCTTAAACTTTGTGCTTTCCATAAAACAGGTCCACCTCTGCAGTTCCTCCAACTTTAGCCTGAAGATTGGGCCCTAGTCAAGAGACACTGCCAGGGGCCAGGAGAGTTTCACTGAAAGGGTCCCTGTGCTAGAGAGTTGCAGCGTGGATCCACCACACATCTGTTTGCAGTTGAAGAAGGCCCTGGCCAGCGGGAGGAAAATTCAGCCTCAAAACTACCTCCTGTCTCCCACTGATGTGCCCCTACCCATGCCCCAGGGAAATCACAAAGATATAACCCTGTTTTCATGAAGCCTCAGAAAGTCCCATGATTGGGACTTCTAGTCACAAGAGAAAGTGTGGGCTGAGATGTCAATCTTTTAAATTCAGACTTCATGTTAGAGAATCTGACCTAAGTGTTAACTCATGTAAACTAACAGACTGGTATCTAATATTAGTTTCCAAGTTGCCCCTCAGCAAAACCTGAACCTAGCTCCAGTCTTTAGGCTCATCCCCAACAAGAGCAAAGTTTCTAAGTTACACCCCCAACAACACCAGTGTCTCCAGGTCATTCTCCCACCCAACCTGTACCCCAAGGTTACAAGCCCACCCCTGCCTAAAAACCACCAATACAGAGAAGAGCAAAAGTTAAGTTTATGATATGACTCCCAGCACCAGCCAATTATGTTAAAGGCCACAGGAGCTTTCAGATTACATGCCTACACTTGTATTCTCTGCTTGCTGCTTACTATAAAGTCTTGCCCCAATAGATATTTGGGTCTCCTCCACCATCAAAACTGTCCTGCATGATGGTGGTATGTTGGGGGTTGGGGGGCCGGGCTAGCGTGAATAGAATCAAGACCCTCCTGTTAGTTGCATCAAATTGGGTATTTGTGTGTTCTTGGAGAGCACTAACATTTCTCTGGCACAACAGTGTCAACCACTGTCCCATGGGTTTTGTTTATGGGACTCAAGCAAGTCAATTCTCCTCTTATTCTTGACTTCAATGAGTAAAGTCAACTAAATAATACAACAAAAACAAAGGACCAAGCAAGAACAAGAGCTCTCAATTCAGTAGAGAACTCCTAAGCTTTAACCCAAAATTGATGACAATGGTGCTTTGGTTGGAATAAGAGTAAGGAGAACTTCATGAAAGACTAGAAGGGGAAAGTGGTAATGGGAGTATACTGCAATCTGGAAAAAAAGGAAATAATTGCTTAAAATTTGGAATTCTAATTTATTTCCCCATGAGGGAATAGTATGTGATCAATTAAATCAGCCAGGAAAAGACAAGTTAAAAATTATCTCACTTCATCTATATAATTTGAAAAGTTTGATCTCCTAAAGTTAAGAGAACAGAAGTGTTTACCAAATAAGGGAATTTTAGAGGAGGGTTAAGGGGTGAAAAATGCAAATAATCACAGGTACTCATAGTTACATAGGAGTAAAATGGTCCAGGCTTCTGCTGCAAACCATGGGGCTAAAGATACTGACAACCTGTTGTAAAAATAAAACAGCTAAGAGGAAAAAAATCTGAGTATGTATGTCAGCATGACGTGATCTGTCTGAGAAAATATATATGTTAACTCTAATTAGAGCAGTGAGTCCATATATATCAAAAGACCACAGGATATCTCTTACATTTGTGAATTTTTTGTTTGTTACAAAAAAAAAAAAGAAGATAAACTTGAAAGTTTAGATATAATGGATTCTTTCCATAGCAAAGCAAAATGTAAAGCCATATAAATAAGAAATACAAATATAAAATATATGTAGCATTTAGATTAGCAATTCAAACATTCATTTAAAAACATAAAATTTAAAAACTTAGTAGGTAAGATATGCTATAAATTTATAAATCATTATTTCCTAGTTTTGCAAGTTTGTCCAGGAATGAGGAAAGCAGAATCGTTCTCTTTTACATGAAGCTAATTAAGTAAAGACACAGTAAAGCATTAAATTATAACTCAAGTATAAGCATAAAAATGAATCTCGAGGATAAGTACATAATTCTGAAAAACAAAACAAAACAAAGCAAAGCAGCCCACCAAATTACAAACAAACAAACAAAAACCTAGGCAAAACTGGAATATGTAGGAATAAAGGTTGATAATCCTGAAATATATATCCTTGTTTTTGATACAATTGTCTAATACAATATTTATGTTAAAATTAAATTTAAAAGAAATATGCATATATTAACCAGCTCATAAAAATAAAAGCCAGAATTCACTGGTAATGATAGAATATAGTTGAAATTACTTCTTCATTAGGTAGCAAGGCCTGAGGCAATCACACTTCAATGTGATCTGAGAATGCATTTTCTTTAAATCATATGAATTGTATGTTTAAATTCCTCAGTACAATACCAAAACTTATACCCAATAAACTTGGCAAATATCAAGAAGCAAATGTTTAAATGACAGATGAAGCAAAATCTCATTCTTTAGTACTTATGTGCCATAAAAGAAGCCTCATGTCCAAAACTATGGTAAGTTTTTATAATTAGGAGTAGGATTTAATAAGACACAGATGAAAATTCTAACACTAATAGATTTTCCAAACCATTTTGAATTAGCCAGAAAAGTAATATAAAAATATATGTGGACAAAACAAACTAGACTAATAAAACTACTTAATAAACAGCATAACTTTTGAGCATATTGAAGCACAGTTCTTAACACAGTTTTCTCAACTGATCTTCATGTTGTTTAAGAGGAGGAAGGCAGGGGACAGATGCAAGCTCACACTACAGGTCTAGAGCTATTGATAGAAGGGTAGCTCCTGCTAGGACTGGAAGAGATGGTTTTTAATGTCTATCTCATTTTGCTAGCCAAAGAAACAAAAGCTAATATGCTAAGACAATTATTAATAGAACCGAGGTAAAGTAATAAGTATTCATCTCCAAGGAAGTACAAGTACAATTAATGGAGGTTAAAACACACTAGAATTAAGAGCTATTAATAAAAGATGAAAGATTCATACAGCTTTGAAACATAAGCCTGACATTTAGAGAGTTTCTACATTTTGGTCTCTAATTTATTTTCAGTCTTCCAACTGATATTTATCTTGTTTGGAAAACAAAAATCAATAAATTGCAAAAGGTATTTATATAACAAGTATGGATATGTAAATGATTTTTCCAGTTTTTGCAACAAATTGGTAAATGTAAATGATAGCACACCCTGCATACAAACATCAACATTTAAACATTGGTTTTAGGAATTTTGGCTTTAGCAAAATTTTGCCTACTAATAACTATAGGCTGTTATTTTCTAGCTATGAAAACAAGTATGGCCCCACAAAATACGCTGTGAATCTCACCTAGGACTTGCTGTCTAAGTTTTTCCTATGCAGCTGTTTCAGACTCTTCTTCATGAAGAACTACAAAAACAGCAGGTAGCACTAAGGTTCTCTGAGGAAATCAAGTAAGTTAATAAACATAATGCTGTAAAAATTTTCTTGTTATGCATTAATAACCGAATAGAACTTTTAGAGTTATTCTACTCAATGTTGATTTACAAGAAAAATGTGGGCAAAAGCAGCAAAGAAACAAATGCTACTGTGATTTCTATAATTATTTAATTAATTACAGTTTAAGCTGATATAAATTTTATTTGAGACTTTATTGTGGTAACAATATTTAAAAGATAAATCACACCTATTAACTATAAAAAGATAACAATTATGTGTATTATCTATGAATCAGTTATTCATTATTTATAAAATATCATAATATAGCTGGAATGTAAACAATATATTTAATTCAGGCTGAAAAATTTGTTGAGTTACATATGAGATAACATGAAGATATAAAAGAGGCCAATATACATCCTTACCATCTTAGAGTATATTATGTCTTGTCTAAGTAACCTAAGACCATTTTAAAACATGAATTGATAAGGGATTAACAAAGATGTATGCATATATTTATACAAATGTAAATATATAATAATTAATCATTATTATACTGTTAAAATAATGTTTGCATGCAACCATGAAAACTGTCCATTGCAAGGATTGTTCAATCATTGTGGCAAAGAGTTCCTGGTTACCTCTCATGAATAATTGTTTTCTCACCATGAAACCCATAACATTTCTTCTGAATATTTACAATGTGTATGGTTCAACCTAATTTATTTGGAAGTATGTTTGTTTATATTATTTATTATTACTTTAACTATGTCTATGTTTTGGGTATGTGCACACAAATTCATATGCTTGTAGAGTCCAGAGATATTAGATACCACCGGAATTAAAGCACCAGGACTTTGTGAGCTTCTTGATTTATTTTTGGGACTCAAACTTGTGTCTTTTGTAAAAATAGAACATGATCTCAACTGGTAATCCATCTCTCCAGCTCTAGTACTGTCTTTTCAAAGTGTAAATATTTCCCTATTTAATTATACTTAAAACTTGACAAGTAAAGTTACAATGACAATAAAACCATTCTAGACAGTAATAAAAATCACCTTTAAATGTTTTCTATATTTTTAAAATGTTTTCAGTTTTCCACCACAGTATAGTATTACTTTCTGTCACTAGAATGTTATTGAATATGAGCAAATAAAAACCTAGAAATTCAGCGTGATTGTAATAACAACTTGAACTCCTCATCTCATAGCTGGAAAGGCAGTCTCATTGACAAGTTAAGACCCTCACAGTTCTTTGTGATTTACTCCCTGTAAAAGAAGACTAAATTGGAAATCATGTTAAGTTCCTCTGGTGTGATATTCACTGGGAGCCTAACAAAAGCACCTACAACTAACAAAATAGGATGTCTCATACAATTTAAAGGAAATGAATGTGATGGTAAAGATTACCCCTTCTTTTTCTAGTCATTGCAAATGGTACAGAAGAAAGGCCAGTGCTTTCATTAAAAGAAAATGTCAAACAAAAGCTGAGCACCTTAACATTATTTGTTAAAAATTAATGCCAAGAAAATTCATAGTAACCAATCATTTCCATAAAGTGACAGTCACTTGATATTTTTCTGGTCTCTCGAATTATACATCTCTGTCTCAGGTTCTACACAGTTCTTTCTAACTGACAGTAATATCAGTATAAAGAGAATACTAATGTATGTTAATAACTATAAAAATGGAACCAATTTTAACATTTGAATATTCATGGAAAAAATTAAAATCTAATATAAAATTTAGTGACTAGTATTCATGGTTAATATAAATTAATGCTATCCCAAAGCACAGAATACATGAAAGGCTAATGTTCTGTAGCACAGGATACGTGGTGTCATTTAGGATAAATTTCAGGAATTCCTCACAGAAATACAGCATAATGAGAAAATATCAGTGAGAGTGTTGTTGAAATTATTTATGCTTTGCTTTAATTTGACATGTTAAGAGTCAAGTCTTAGCATGCTACCTTGTAATATATTAAACAGTCAATGGCATCTACACATAATTTTAAAAAGCAGGGGGAAAAATCCACATAACCTATGAAAACTTAAATGCTGGTACAATTATCCTATTGTAGGTTCAATGGCAAATTAAACCTGACAAAGTAGAAACAAAATTAACATACTTTGAATAGAGACATGTTCATTGTAATGGATTAATTTCTGCACTCACCTGACATCTTTCTGTTTCAGCAGTAATGAAGGGAATATAGTAGTGAAGCTGGGTGAACCTGTAAGTTTCAGTACTTGGAGAGTTCATTGGTCTGATTGTTTCTATATTACTTCTTCCATCAGAAGACCCAACATTAATGATCTCTATACTTTCACTATAGATTCATAGTACAGTTCAGATTTTATCTAAAGATTTCAGTTTAGAAATGACATCAAATGAAATAGATTCATCTTTTCTCCACTTTCATCTAATGGAAGCTTAATTTTCTGTTCCAGGATAAAATAACATGAACTTGAATTCCATTTATGTCTCAAGATCACCCAGCTTGTATTCAAAGGAAATCCTTTAAAACATATAGAAAAATTCTCCATTTTAAGTTTTATATTGCATAATGTAATAATATAAATTATATACATAAGTTTTATAATACAAAGAACTTTCTGTGTGTACCACAAATTATTATAAATGCCCCCAATTTTTGTTTAAGAAGGAAATTATAAATTAAAAATATAATATTTATTTTGACTTTTTGGTGAAGTTGTTACTATATTATTCTGTCCCCATTTGGTAAGTAATGATCTCTCAATTATTATAATTTCTAGGTTATATGTATATATATATATATATATATATATATATATACATATATATATATATATATGTATATATATATATTACAACTTATTAGAGTGACTTATAAGTTATGTTCAGGGTAGTAGTTGAACAGTGGACCAGGATCCAGTAATTGCTCAATGTGCAAGATAGTTGCTTGAGTGCCAGGGAAGTCATAAAATATTCCCAGTTTTCAGTGTACATTGGAATTCCAAAGGAATAGGTTGTAGCTCCAGGGAAGGGGTAGATTTAATATCTTTACTGGATTTTAAAAGTATCTGCATCTTTCAATTGAGCATTCATTTTTTTTCTTTCTTTCTTTCTTTTATTTTTTTTTTATTTTTTTTATTTTTTTGGTTTTATGAGACAAGGTTTCTCTGTATAGAGCTGGCTGTCTTGGAACTCACTTTGTAGACAGACCAGGCTGTCCTTGAACTCAGAAATCTGTCTGCCTCTGCCTCCCGAGTGCTGGGATTAAAGGCATACACCACCACGCCCAGCTCAACTGAGCATTCTTTAAAGCTAAATATTTGAATACCATTTCAGTTATTGTGGACAAGTTAGAATGATACAGGTCTGAGTTTTTGTTGTTTGTTGTTGTTGTTTTGAGACAGGGTTTCTCTGTATAGCCCTGGCTGTCCTGGAACTCACTCTGTAGACCAGGCTAGCCTTGAACTCAGAAATCCACTTGCCTCTGCCTCCCAAGTGCTGGGATTAAAGGCATGAGCCACCACTGCCTGGCTTTTTATTTTATTTTATCTATCTATCTATCTATCTATCTATCTATCTATCTATCTATCTATCTATCTATCTTGGGCCTGAGTTCTTTGTACTAAAAATAGATTTTTTTTTCTGACTCTGTGTTTCCCTTCTACAATTCCTGTCAGATTCTCCCTACCTTCTCTCCCATTCAAATAAACACCTTTTCTTTTACTCCTTCTTTAGGAAACAAGCAACCATCTTAAATATAATAATAAAATAATATAAAATAAAAACAAATCAGAGAGGGACAAAACAGAAAAGGCACAAAAAGAAAGCCACAGAGATAAACATTTGTACATACAAAGATTCTACAAAAGTACAAAATTAGAAACCATAACATATATGCAGTAGACTTATGTGGTTTAAAATAATAATGCCCTGACAAAGAATTTTGAGACAAAAAAAAATCTCTGAAATGCCATTGAATATATTTTAATTTGAAAATCTACTGTGAAACCTATTGCAGGGCATGGTATCTGCCTGGAGAATTATTTGTACACGGTATGTACTCACTTATATGTGGATATTGGATATAAATTAAAAGATAGTCATTCTACAATCTATGGATCCCAAGAAGCTAAATAACAATGATTGCTTAAAGAAGGATGCATGAATCTTCCTGGGAGTGGAAAATAGAAGAGACATTGTGGGTGGACTTAGGGTAAATGAGGTTGGGAACAAAGGGGATCAGGTGGGGAATGGATGGAGTGATAGAATACAGAGAGGCAACTTTAGTTGGGCTGAGGTGAAAACATAGAGTAATAGAAACTCTCAGGAATCTATGAAGATAACCCAAGCTAAGACTCCTAGTAATGGCACCTAAATCAGCTATGTCCTGTAACCAGGCAAGACTTTCAGGAGAGGGATTGAGACACCAACACATTCAGAAAAGTTTCAAGCTACAATTTGTCCTGTCTACAAGATATACTAGGGTAAAGGTGGCTCAGAAGTTGTGGGAGCCAACCCGGGCCAACTCTCCTCTGGCAGGGAGATGCCCAGATGTCTGGAGCACGAAACGGGGTCTGTCCCAGAAGGTATGGGGCTTCTTGGGCAAACGGAAGTATCTCAAGGATATCATTCTTAGTGAGGCAACCTAATCACAAAAGAAGTCACTAGATATGCACTCACTAATAAGTGGATAATAGCCCAGAAACTTAGAATACCCAAGATACAATTTGCAAAACACAAGAAAACCAAGATGAAGGAAAACCAACGTGTGGATACTTCATTCCTCCTTAGAATAGGGAAAAAAATACCCATGAAAGGAGTTACAGAGACAAAGTTTGGAGCTAAGATAAAAGGATGGACTATCCAGAGACTACCCCACCCGGGGATCCATTTCATTATTAGCCACCAAACCTAGACACTATTGCACATGCCAGCAAGATTTGCTGAAGGGACCCTGATATAGTGGTCTCTTGTGAGGCTATGCCAGTGCCTGGCAAACACAGAAGTGGATGCTCACAGTCAGCTATTGGATGGAACACAGGGCCCCCAGTGGAGGAGCTAGAGAAAGTACCCAAGGAACTGAAGGGGTTTGCCACCCTATAGGTGTAACAACAATATGAACTAACCAGTACCCCCAGAGCTCCTGTCTCTAGCTGCATATGTAGCAGATGGCCTATTTGGCCATCATTGGGAAGAGAGGCCCCTTGGTCTTGCAAACTTTATATGCCCCAGTATAGGGGAATGCCAGGGCCAAGAAGTAGGAGTGGGTGGGTAGGGGAGCAGGGATGGGGGGGTGTATAGGGAACTTTCGGGATAGCATTTGAAATGTAAATAAAGAAAATACCTAATAAAACAAGTAAAAAAAAAAGTTGTAGAAGTTGCCAACCAATAACTGGTTCAACTTGAAATCTATGCCAGAAGATGAAACCCACACCTACCACTGGCTCCTGCCCCAGGAATCAGATTTGGGATAGCAAAGACACCTAGGATAGAACCAAACATGCCTCCCAAAATAGATAGATAGATAGATAGATAGATAGATAGATAGATAGATAGATAGATAGATAATGAAATGTTTCCTAATTATATTCTGGTATACTCACAGACAGGAGCCTAGCATATAGACTTCAGAAAGACTATATCTAGTACCTTATGGAAACAGATACAGAGATACACATCCAAATAATAGGTGGAACTCTAAATCATGCAGAAGAGGAGAAGAATGGATTATAGGAGCCTGAGGAATTTAGGACATACAAAGAAACTCAAAGAATCAACTAATCTTGTCACATAGGGGCTCAGAGAGACTAAACCAACAATCAGGAGGAAGCATTTCTGATGATAGCTGACAAGAAATTCTACTACAAGTACAGCAGAAATTCATTACAAGCCATTTTATTGCAATGTTCCCTGAGGGATGCAGATGTGTTTGGGGAAAAGTCCATGAATATCCAAATCAGGTAGACCAAGCAAACCGAACCCAGCCAGACCAACTTGCAGCAGGCCTCAACATAGAACCTAACTGGAATTACAGTAAAAGACATAATCGTCAGACCAGAGAGATTTTCAACATTCCTCTTCTCTCCTCGCTGTCCTGAGTGAAGGAGCTCTTAAATCAATGAACTTTGAACAAATGCTAGAAGTAGTTCAGGAGAAATCTAAAATACATCTCAATTCTTCCAATTCCTTACACAGGCCTTGTTCAAATATCCAACATAGACTGAGGAACACTCAATGACTTACAACTTCTGCCATATATATATTGCCAAATCTTACCCAGACACAATGGCCAAACCCAATAAACTAAGTCCACTTATACCCCAGGTTAAGTTTCTGGCCCTGGTATTCAGGGTCTTTCATAATCTTGATAAATACAACCAGAAAAACAAAAAAAGTACCAACTCTTGGTTAAGTCTCTCTCTCAGACTTCTGTTACTGCAGTATCCCAAAGAAAATGGATGCCAGGTCGGAAGGAGCCACAAGGTCCTTGCTTAAAATATGGCAAAAAAAGGCCACTCTGCCTTTTCCTGTCCAAATCCTCACAATCCTATGTAACCATGCCCTAAATGTCACCAGGAGGGCCATTGGGCATTGGACTACTTCCAGTGCAGAGCTTCCCTTGGGTCATCCAGTCTCCCAGCATTTCCCTTGGATCTTCTGGGCCTGGCTGCCAAAGCCTGATACTACAATGGAAACTCTACCCCAATGACCATGGTGAGTATCTGGTTAGCTGGTGAGTCTCTCTCTTTTTCAATAGATTTAGGAGCTGTTTGGTCTATATTTCCTGCTTACTGAGGTAAGAATCATTCTTGTCAGATAGAGCTGATGACTAGGCTAATAACAGATTTGTCAGTTTAATAGCAGTAACCAAGGCTTCAGTTGCATTCTCCATTCTGTTCATTTGATCAAGTCAGGCCACCAACCTCACTTTTCTAGAGGTATTACTGTGTGTAGACAGTTTACCTAGTTACCAATTTCATAAAATAGATATACTCAAAAAAGAGATTTCAAATTTTACTGTTCTTTTATTCAAAGAATCTCACTTTAAAGTGACTGGTCTTAGTAATCAATTGCCTGTGTCTTGTGATAGATGACAGGATAAAAAAGTGTAAAGTTGATCTTTCTTCTGAACCCCAGAGGAGGCCACTAAGTGCTCCGGAGGACTCTCCACACTGCGGTTCCTTGGGATCATGGGTGAGTGGAACACAACATAAACTCCAGAGAATCCAGGAGGGGCTCATACCAGCAGAAACAGGGACAAAGGAACATCACTTGCCCAGAGGCTGGGTTCCAGTCCAGTTGGAGATACCCCTGCTATCTCTGTTCTGAACCCCAGCAGAGAGAGGCCACTGAGCTCCGGAGGACTTTGCTCTCCTTAGGTCCTCTGGATCACCTCAGGTTCTCAGAACCTCAGGATCACCTCGGGATCACAAGAGGCAGAGCAGAGATCCAGACCCCTGGGCACCTTCCTTGCCAGAGGAGAGTCAGCCTACAGAGAAGGCTCTGACTTCAGGACTCAGAAGGAGGATCAGAGCTCCAGACTTCTGGACAACTGGCTTGCAAGAGTAGAGCTTGCCTGCTGAGGGTGCTCTGACCACAAGGACACAGGGGAGGGTTGGATTCCAAGGAGTGCTGACAAAGGCTAACATTATCACTGGAGGAACAAACTCCAGCCAGAGACAGCTTGAACATTAACACCAGATATTTCCAGATGGTGAAAGGCAAATGTAAGAATCTTACTAACAGAAATCAAGAACACGGGCACCATCAGAACCCAGTACGCCCATGCGAGTCCTGGATACCCTAACACACCTGAAAAGCAAGATGCAGATTTAAAATCATATCTCATGATGGTGGTAGAAGACTTGAAGAAGGATATTGATAACTCACTCAAAGAAATACAGGAGTATGATGCTCAACAGGTAGAAGCCCTTAAAGAGGAAGCACAAAAATCCCTCAAGGAATAACAGGAGAACACTGCTAAACAGGTAGAAGCCCTTAAAGAACTATAGGCAAACACTGCTAAACAGGTAGAAGAAACACAAAAATCCCTTAAAGAATTACAGGAAAACACTGCTAAACAGCTAGAAGAAACAAAAATCCCTTAAAGAATTACAGGAAAATGCTGCTAAACAGCTAGAAGAAACACAAAAATCCCTTAAAGAGTTACAGGAAAACGCTGCTAAACAACTAGAAGAAACAAAAAATCCCTTAAAGAATAACAGGAAAATGCTGCTAAACAGCTAGAAGAAACACAAAAATCCCTTAAAGAATTACAGAAAAACACAACCAAACAGGGGATGGAATTGNACAAAACCATTAAGGATCTGAAAATGGAATTAGAAACAATAAAGAAAACCTAAAGGGAGACAACACTAGAGATAGAAACCCTAGGAAAGAAATCAGGAACTATAGATGTGAGCGTCAGCAATAGAGTACAAGAGATGGAAGACAAAAATCTCAGGTACAGAAGACT
Source organism: Mus pahari (assembly GCF_900095145.1). Lineage (NCBI taxonomy): Eukaryota > Metazoa > Chordata > Mammalia > Rodentia > Muridae > Mus > Mus pahari. The sequence goes on along the minus strand of NC_034593.1, from coordinate 8,848,822 downwards.
CAGGAACATGGACACAACAATGAAAGAAAATGCAAAATGCAAAAAGATCCTAACTCAAAACATCCAGGAAATCCAGGACACAATGAGAAGACCAAACCTTCGGATGA
>NC_034593.1:8843183-8844447 GCF_900095145.1 Mus pahari | reverse complement strand
AGATCCAACAAAGAAAGAGAACTTCAGACCAATTTCCCTTATGAATATTGATGCAGAAATAGCCAATAAAATCCTTGAAAACCAAATCCAAGAACACATCAAAACGATCATTCATCATGACCAAGTAGGCTTCATCCAAGGGATGCAGGGATGGTTTAATACATGGAAATCCATCAATGTAATCCATTATATAAACAAAATCAAAGTAAAAATTCACACGATCATCTCATTAGATGCTGAGAAAGCAATTGACAAAATCCAACACCCCTTCATGATAAAAGTCTTGGAAATATCAGGAATTCAAGGCCCATACCTAAACATAATAAAAGCATTATACAGCAAACAAGTTGTCAACATCAAAGTAAATGGAGACAAGCTGGAGGCAATCCCACTAAAATCAGGGCCTAGACAAGGCTGTCCACCCTCTCCCTACCTATTCAATATTGTATTTGAAGTCCTAGTCAGAGCAATTTGATAACAAAAGGAGATCAAGGTGATACAAATGGGAAAGGAATAAGTCAAAATATCACTATTTGCAGATGATATGATAGTATATATAAGTAACCCTAAAAATTCCACCAGAGAACTCCTAAACCTGATAAACAGCTTCAGTGCAGTACCTTGATATAAAATTAACTTAAACAAATCAGTGTCCTTTCACTACACAAAGGATAAACAGGAGGAGAAAGAAATTAGAGAAATATAACCCTTCACAATAGTCAAAAAAAATATAAAATACCATGGTGTGACTCTAACTAAGGAGGTGAAAGATTTGTATGACAAAACTTCAAGTCTCTAAAGAAAGAAATTGAAGATCCCAAAAGATCGAAAGATCTCCCATGCTCATGGATTGGCAGGATAAATATAGTAAAAATATAGTAAAAAAATAAATAAATAAATATAGTAAAAATATAGTATAGTAAAAATATAGTAAAAAAAGCAATCTAAAGATTCAATTCAATCCCCATCAAAATTCCAACTCAATTCTTCACTGAGTTAGAAAGGGCAATTTACAAATTCATCTGGAATAATAAAAAACCTAGGACAGCAAAAACTATTCTCAACAATAAAAGAAACTCTGGGGGAATCACCATTCCTGACCTCAAGCTGTACTACAGAGTAATTGTGATAAAAACTGCATGGTACTGGTACAGTGACAGACAGGTAGATCAATGGAAGAGAATTGAAGACCCAGAAATGAAACCACACACCTATGGTTACTTAATCTTTGACAAAGGAGCTAAAACCATCCAGTGGAAAAAAG
>NC_034593.1:8841427-8842673 GCF_900095145.1 Mus pahari | reverse complement strand
AAATTCAAATAACCCCATTAAAAAATGGGGTATAGAGCTAAACGAAGAATTCTTATCTGAGGAGTACCGAAGGGCAGAGAAGCACTTGAAAAAATGTTCAACATCCTTAAACATCAGGGAAATGCAAATCAAAACAACCCTGAGATTTCACTTCACACCAGTCAGAATGGCTAAGATCAAAAATTCAGGAGACAGCAGATGGTAGTGAGGATGTGGAGAAAGAGGAACACTCCTCCATTGCTGGTGGGATCACAAGCTTGTACAACCACTCTGGAAATCTGTACTACCCGCAGATCCAGCAATACCTCTTCTCGGTGTATACCCAGAAGATGTTCCAACTGGTAGTAAGCACACATGCACCACTATGTTCATAGCTGCCCTATTTATAATAGCCAGAAGCTGGAAAGAACCCAGATGTCCCTCAACAGAGGAATGGATACAGAAAATGTGATATATTTACACAATGTACTACTACTCAGCTATTAAAAACAATGAATTTATGAAATTCTTAGGCAAATGGATGTGTCTGGAGGATATCATCCTGATTGAGGTAACTTAGTCACAAAAGAACTTACCTGATATGCACTCACTGATAAGTGGATATTAGCCCAGAAACCTAGAATATCCAAGATACAATCTCCAAAATACAAGAAAATCAAGAAGATGGAAGACCAACACGTGGATACTTCATTCTCCCCAAAATAGGGAATAAAATACTCATGAAAGAAGTTGCAGAGACAAAGTTTGGAGCTAAGTCAAAATGATGTATGACTCAGAGACTGCCCCACCAGGGGGTCCATAACATAATCAGCCACCAAAAGCAGACACTATTGCATATGCCAGCAAGAACTTGCTGAAAGGTAGCTATCTCTTTGAGGCTATGCCAGTGTCTGGCAAATAAAGAAGTGGATGCCCACAGCCATCTATAGGATAGAACACAGAGACCCGATGGAGGTGCTAGAGAAATTTCCCAAGGAACTGAAGGGGTCTGCAACCCTATATGTTGAACAACAATATGAACTAATCAGTACCCCCCAGAGCTCATGTCTCTAGCTGCATATATAGCAGAAGATGGCATAGTCAGCTATCGTTGGGAAGAGAGGCCNCTTAGTCTTGCAAACTTTATATGCCCCATACAGGGGAAAGCCAGGGCCAAGAAGTGGGAGTGGGTGGGCAGAGGAACAGGGTTGGGGGAGGATACAGGGGACATTCGGAATAACATTTGAAATGTAAATGAAGAAAATAT
>NC_034593.1:8836295-8840351 GCF_900095145.1 Mus pahari | reverse complement strand
GATGGCCTAGTCAGCCATCGTTGGGAAGAGAGGCCCCTTGGTCTTGCAAACTTTATATGCCCCATACAGGGGAACACCAGGGCCAAGAAGTGGGAGTGAGTGGGCAGGGGAGCAGGGTGGGGGGAGGGTATAGGGGACATTCGGGATAGAATTTGAAATGTAATTGAAGTAAATATCCAATAAAATATTAAAAAAGTGTAAAGTCTATGTTAGATATGAGAATATGGAAGCTTGAGTTGGCGGTTCTAGAAGTATTTTTTGGATTTAAGAGAGTAATTTACATGTCTAGATTTACGATATAAAAGCATAAGTAAGTCATGAAGGTTGGAGAAAATAATCTAAGGTACCTAACGTTATTTTGGATTTCATTTTTCATCTCCACTCTATTCAAGTACCACTCAATCCCTCCCCAACCCATGGTTAGAATACAGACCATTCCTCCAGACTCCTCCAGATTTCTCCTTCAACCTGCTACTTTCAAGGTTTCTCCCCTCATTTCCTCATATACTATTCCCTTGTTAGGAAAGAAGGCCCTCTTTTGAACTGTCGTAAATGTTTCCTTTTTCTCCAACAATAGCTCCAAGGATACCCTAATACTACCTACCATTATCAATCTCTGCTTAGGATACTGAAAACTTATTGTTTCTATGACACACATCTTCACCCTACTATACTCCCATATTAACAATGAAAATCCCAGAGGAACATTCCACTGAGCACAGGAACTTCATTTTATTACTTGCTGTTATTTTACACCCTTAAGTCTCTAACCCTTAGTCCTCTCCATTACCCTGACAACACCATTCACTTTTAGTCCTAAGTCTTAAAAAGTTGCTTTTTTTCTAAATACTCCTGGATATGGGTTCCCCAAATCATTTTGCCTTTACGTAGATTGATTCCGATACTCAGCAATTTTTGCAACAATCCCAATCTGTGCTTCCTCAAAGATTCAGAGACTGCCCTCACCTTTTACACAGACAGTACAGACCTAGCTCACCGTCCTGACTTTTTCCTCCCACCTCTTCAGTATGTAGATGATACCAATATCACATTGCTATGTTCCACAATTTTATCAACTCCAAAATTTACCTGCTCTCATCTTCAAAGCTTAACTCTCCTCTCCCCAAGCTACTCATCATAACTCTTTCCCATAAACACTCCATTTTAACTCCCTTGTCCTCTCTGCTCCTCATCTCTGCCCTCAAGGCCAATGTCCTCTATATTCTCTTTATGTAGCCACTCCTAGACCTTCTTCTTCCTCCCACCCACCAACAATCCCTTAAACTTAAAACACTTTTTAGCCCTTCACATCCCAGATCTATATAAACCATTCCACCTTTACACTTCTAAAATCAGTCTCAGATTCCATCCATCCAGTCTTGTCTTATGAAAAATTCATCATTTACTGTTTTTACCCATCCCTCTCTCCTTATCCCTTGCCTCAATGTTCCCTAGATCCTTTACACTGTTGTCCAAACCTGTCAAACACCCTTCCCCCACATTTCTCATATATATGAGACTTACTTCTGCTTATACGTTTTATATGGGTGATAGCTCTTGTCAGATAGCCACATCAGACTGACTCTTCCATTTCACACAATAATTGTGCTAATGATACAGCCCAAGTCACCACTCCACCTTTATGATTCACCACACTTTTACTCCTCATCCCAATTCCCTCCAGGATATCCTATTACATAAATCAGATAACAATTTACCTAACACTACTCCAACAGAGAATAATCTCCTAACCCCAGGCATGTATACTCATCTTCATTGCTCAGTTTCTGTTCCCTCAAGATCACTCATTCACTGCAAATCTCATCTCTTCTCATTCTCCTTTCTTCTGTCCAGATGATTGCCCAACTGCCAACTGAGTGTCCTCCAATCATTAACTAACCAGACACTCTCAGACATCAAAGACTCTGAACATATCCTATACTCCAAATTATAAAACATAACCAAACACAAGCCACTTCCTCTCTGACAAATACATGCTCTTATGGCCCAAACCACATTTGGGTCAAAGTCATAGCACAAACTCCCTCTCTCCTTAACTGCACTGATGCCTCCTTCAATGCCTCCCACTGCTTTCTTTGCACTTCTCTTCAATGCCTTCTATTGGGCACAGTCCATCTTGCCACAATACCCCAATAGCTAACGCCTCACCCTCACTACTGATTGCATATCATCTTAATCATCTAAGTATTCCTTTGGGAACCAAAGCCAAGTTATCTCAACTTTTACACACCATCACAAAGTCATGTTTGCTCTTACATTTGCAAAGATCTTCCACACACCTCCAGGTTCCTTAAGTAGATCAGAATCTACTTAAGCAACCCAGGAAAGACTATTCTGATGAAACAAGAGCCTTTCAAATCATATTTTCTCCAACACAACCAGACTCAGATTTCAGATAATAGTTCTTACCTAAGTAACTCAATAAAACCAATCTAAAATTTTCTGACTCCTCTTAAAAACTCTCAGACTCAGGTCAGGAGAGATGGCTTAGAGGTCAAGAGTACTGGCTGCTCTTCTAAAGTTCAATTCCCAGCAACTAAACGGTTGCTCATAACCATCTATAATGGGGTCAGATTCCCTCATCTGGCCTGCATGCATAATAAATAAATCTAAAATGAATAAACAAAAACAACAAAAAATATGGCTCAGATAATCAGGACTATGAATCTAAAGGTTTCAAACATACATCCAAGAAAGTACTTTTTCTAAACCCCTTCATTTTACCCCTAGACTTTCTGTCCCCACAGATTTAAATAAGCTGCATACTTCTCCAACAACTCCAGTGCCAGCCCCAACTATTTCCTCATTATCTATATCTTGGTCCATCCTCATAGACTGTACTTCCCTAGCTTCATATGGTTTTGTAGGACCTGGGCATCTATTGCTCATCCTGACCTTTATTAAACCACCTTCCTCTGGTTTCCTAACAGTAGCATATGAATGCCAACAGGAAGCAGCCTGAGAGAACAACGCTCACTTACCCAGCATCTAGGTACCAAATAATACACTAGAAAAATGAGAATAAAGGTCCTCTGGCCAGCTTGAGCATGTGAGACATGGCTCTGTCAGGCTGTGCCCTTCTCTTCTATTCCTTTTGCCTAGCTAAATCTGTTAGCACCTATGCCTGAATCTAGCTACCAAGGACTATTTCCTTCTTTAGTCATTCCCTTCTCCTGAGACTGACTACCAAGGTCTAGCAATCAAAACACTGTTTGACTCACCTAATTAATATGACCAATAAAAGAAAAACACCCCATTATCATAATAGGATTCACCTTGTACTTGTATAAACAACGATTTTCTTATACCACATCAGTCTCCCTGGACACATTCTTTACTTTTTCCTTTGCCCCTTTTCTCCAGCTCCCTATTTGCTTCCTTCTCCCTAGCTTTCTCTTTCTACTGTCTGTATCCTTTATCCCTGTCCTCTGTCACTCTGGGACAAATAAATCTCCTTTTTGCTAAGAACATGGTCTTAGTTATCCTGAGCCAAAATTTCCTTCATTATCTACTTCTTGTTAATACCACCAGGTCTAGAAGGTAAATGGTGATAGTGATATTGATGAATGGCTGTATATCAAATTCTAGTTCCTTCTTTTTTCTCCTGTTCTAAAAGTCAGTGGTAGGTAAATGGGTCCTATATTTCATAGTATCATCTATGGACCATGGGAAATTCTGTATTATCTATACTGCTCTCTGAAACAAATAAATGCGGTTGGTTATTTTTAATCCAAATCTTTATTTTTTATTTTTCATTAGATATTTTATTTATTTACATTTCAGATGCTATCACAAAAGTTCCCTATACACCCCCGCCCCTGTTCCCCTACCCCACCCACTCCCACTTCTTGGCCCTGGCGTTCCCCTGTGCTGGGGCATATAAAGTTTGCAAGACCAAGGGGCCTCTCTTCCCAATGATGGCCGACTAGGCCATCTCCTGCTACATATGCAGCTAGAGACACGAGCTCAGGGGGTACTGATTAGTTCATATTGTTGTTGCACCTACAGGGTTGCAGCCCCCTTCAGCTCCTTGGG
>NC_034593.1:8790350-8835556 GCF_900095145.1 Mus pahari | reverse complement strand
TCTCCCTACCTATTCAATATAGTACTTGAAGTCCTAGCCAGAGCAATCCGGCAACAAAAGGAAATCAAGGGGATATAAATTGGTAAGGAAGAAGTCAAAATATCATTATTTGCAGATGATATGATGGTATACATAAGTGACCCTAAAAAGTCCACCAGAGAATCCCTAAATCTGATAAACAGCTTCAGTGCAGTAGCTGGATAGAAAATTAACTCAAACAAATCAGTGGCCTTCCTCTACAGGAAGCAAAAATGGGATGAGAAAGAAATTAGTGAAACAATACCCTTCACAATAGTCACAAATAATATAAAATACCTTGGTGTAATTCTAACTAAGGAAGTGAAAGATCTGTATGATAAGAACTTCAAGTCCCTAAAGAAAGAAATTGAAGAAAATCCAAATCTTTTACGTGGGGTTATCTATACATACTTTTGTTGTTTATTCCACCCTTCTTTTGATAGCTGGCAGAAAGATGATGATGTCTATTCCTATGGGATTATAGAGAATGCTATTGAATAAAATTGAGACAATTTAAGACTTTTGTCCTTTAACATGAACTATTCTAAATCCTATATGGTCTTTGGAGGTTTATATAGCTCATAAGAATAAATAAATTATTGTTGGAGATGAGTTTTTGCCACATGCTAATAACATTGGTTATCTGGTTGACATGTGTAAAAAAAAGTTTTGGAAGAAAATACATAATAAACCTTTGATATGGAACTGTGAATGAGAGGATAAAGCTGTCATTTCTGAAAACTTAAGAGATATCATGCTTTGAGCTTTTATATCTACAGGAATTACTTGATGAAAATACTCAAATTGTTACCAACACTTTTTTATCAAGACAGCATAGGAGAAAAAGTTACAATCATAGTTATAGGTTTTAAAAGAAGGTAGAAAAATAAGATATAGACAATAGTAAACTTAGATCTGGAGATTCTAAGCTTATTATTATATTTACTTTTACAATGAACTCATCATTTAGCTTAGACAGAACTTTAGTCATTATCAGAACACATAAAAACCACCATGATCTAGGCCCTCCTATACTAGTTATCAATCAAGAAAAATACACCACAGGCTTGCCCACAACAAGGAAAATTGAGATTCCTTCTCCTAAAATAATTTTAACTTGTGGCAAGTTGACATAAAAATAGCCAACACAACTGATTCCTTATCAACTTGATGCACCAGCACACCATGGTTAACCATAAGTTATTTTCTTCATCCCCAATAAAGTGTCTTATTAATCTTAATATGATAATATAAAACACTACAGTGTTTTAAACCCCAATCTTTAAAATGCAAGTGTTTTAAAATTCAGTCTTTTAAAGACATTCAAAGGTCAAGCCTCTCATAAATATCCAGGTTCTAAAAATCATGTTTTCTAAATTCCCTCTCTGTAAAACTTTCAAATCTGTCAAAAATCTCTGTGTCTTAACTACAGAGTCCTGTAAACTAAAAATGAATTAAATAACTTTCTCCCTTCAAGAGCAGAGAACTGGGTAATAGTCATAGTCAATCAACAGCTAAACCAAAATTCATCAGGATGAAAAGTTCAGTGCTTGATGTCTGGAAGCCACTTGCCATCCTCAGGGCTTCATGCCTGGGCAGCTAACTGTACTTCTCTGGCCAGCCATGCACACACATGCAGCTTTGTTTCCTAGGCTCAGGCCAGATCCATTCCACATCTGCTACTGTCCTTGGCAGTCATTCATTGATACTGGAATCTTAAAAATCCTAGGGACTTAGGAACAGAATACTTCACCAATAGCTTTCTTTTTGTTGTTATTTTTTTATTAGATATCTTCATTTACATTTCAAATGCTATCCCCTTTCCTAGCTTCCTCTCCAAAAGTCCCCTATACCCCCCCACCTGGCCTGCTCCCCAACCCATCTACTCCTGCTTCCTGGCCCTGGCATTCCCCTGTACTGGGGCATATAATCTTTGCAAGACAAAGGGCCTCTCCTCCCAATGATGGCCAATCAATAGCTTTCATTATCTTCTGAGACTCAGAGCCTTCCAAATGGTGCCAAGCCTCAACTTTTTTCCACGCTCATTAAATACTGGGGCTTCAACTGCAATATAGGCTATATCTTCTCTTGGATTCTGTTCAGGGATTCTATTTTTGATACCCAAAGTCAGGTCCTCTTCATGACCTCTTTATTCTTTCAAAACCAGTTCCCAATTCAGTGACTTTTACTCTAACTAGTTCTATTGCCAGCATGAGGTACAACCTTGGCTCCTTCTGTATATTGACCCTGAAAAAACACCTTGCAGAATTTTTCATCTCAATGATGTTGACCTCTCCATAGTCATTTGATTCATTAGCGCCAGATGATGAGAATCAATTATCTCATCAAATAAAGGTTTCCCTTTAGTAGTTCTTAATACAAAATATCAAATGGGTCCACTCAAGCTTTGCAGGATTCTCAAAATCACTCTGTGACATTATAAGCCAGGCCTCCATCATCTCCATTGCTCTTAGAATTATCTTCTAATTTTCTGCAACATCCTATTATGTCTGAATATTCAATGTTTTTTCTAGACCAAAGTCCTTCCATAACTTTCCCCACAAACATCGTCAGTTCTATCACAGCAATAGTCTGTGAACTGGTACCATTTATGTATTGTATATGCTTTCTCTTTCTATAAAAAAAAAAAAAACATGAATACAGCAGCAGGGGGATAAAATGTTTATTTCACCTTGCAACATACAGTCCATCACTCAAGGAAGCCATGGTAGGAACTTAATGAAGGGAATGACGTAGAGACCATAGAGGAGTGGTACTTGCTTGTTTTTCATGACTTTTTGTGAAAGGAACTATTATTCATGTGATTTGATTTTCCACTCAGAGGATAAACTTACCCATCTCTCTGAACTCTGGGTGACCAGTTCAACCCAGATGTTCTGGTGCAAACTCTTCTCCAATTTGATTGATTTAATCTGACTTCTCTCAGCTTCTCACTGAATTGCTCTGCGTGGTCTGAAATATACTCTGTCAATTTATTTTAATCTCCTGATTCCTTGTTATTTCTGGCTTCAACTGCCTCTGCTGTCCTGCACTGAGCTGCACGAATTCAAGAACAAACTCAAGTCCCCTGAATTGCACTAATTACACTAACTTTGAACTGACTGCACACAACTCAACAGAACTGACTCCAAACTTTCCCTGTGTTTTTCTCAAGTAGACTCTTCCTTGTCCTGTAAATAATTGGCGATATCCTATCTCTGACTCATTCTGTCACATCTTTCTTTGATTTATCATCTTGTCTGTCCCTTAATTTGTGGGGCAAAAATTACTCAATCTGCTTCCCTATAGCATGTAGAACCACCTTCCCAGGAGTGGCACTGTATACAGTGAACTGAGCCCTCTCAAGTAAATAATCCATAAAGAAAATTGACCAGAGGCTTGCCCACAAAGCATCTGGAGGATGTACTTTCTCAACTGTTATTTCTTATATCTGTGTCTAGGTGATGTAAAACTACCCTGTGCACATGCCAAATAGTCTGCATACAAAATATGTTGGCCAACTACTGGGCTTTGAGATGAATTTATTGCCAAAGAAATAATATTTGACTAAAATACTTAGAACTATTCAAATGTTAAATTTATATTCATGCTACTAAATAAGCATTTAATATGAAATTAAGCATTGTAAAGCAGCCCCCTACCTTTATCTAGGAGAATATATTTTCACATAACATTTAAGACCTGATCGTGGAGCAAAACATTCATTAAACCAAGAAAAAGGGAGAAAATTACAAAATGAGACCCCTGGATAATTGTGGACAGATCATGTATGGACTTGCATTTCAGTGTGAATTACTTGTTGGGTATGTCGAATGGAAACCATGGACTTAAAAGTAACATCAATTTAATCAAATTTTAACCTCTTTTTTTAAAGGTATATACTTGGATATGGGAATGGCATATATACAGTGAAACTGAACTACTATTAAAAATAATGTAGTTGAGAATAGATTAATTTGTGATAAGCAGACATGGTGAGCAAGATTTAGAGTCTCTTGTCCAGATGTATTTTAGAAGACATTGCTTTGAATTATATGTGGGGTATAAAAACTCAATATTTAAGCATTATTGTCTTGAGATGGTATTGATCGAATCAGGTGAGATAATAAATGGAGCAATTTTAAGTGGAGACCAAAGTGTATATTTTGGAGATAGCCAAAACAGTAAGAGTTACTTTTCTATTGATGTTCTAAGTCACCAGGGATAAAACAACTTATAGAAGCATGAGTTACAGGCTTACAGCTTCAGTTGGGCCCATAATGACTGTAGTGGAAAATATGGCAGCCGGCAGGCATGACACTAGAGCATTAGATGAGAAATTAAATATTGAAACAACAACATGCAAAATGAGTATCTTAGTGTTTTATTATTGTGAACGGACACATGACCAACAGTTCTAAAGAAACACATTTAATTTGGGACTGGCTTACAGTTTCAGAGATTTAGTCTGTTATTATCATGGCAGGAAGCACGGCAGTGTGCAAACAGACATTGTACTTAAGGAGCTGAAAGTTCTACATTTTGATCTACAGGCAGCAAGGAGAATACGGGGTAACTCCTGGCATAGCAAGAACATAGAAGATCTCAAAACCTGCTTCCACAGTCCTGTAAGGACAATGCTTTATACACTATGTAAAAGCTGTCTTTGTGATATTCGAATGCAGATTTCTATACCAGCAGACACTTTAGTACAGGTCAGACTTTGGTATTATTATTCTTATGAAGCATCACCTTTCTCAGTGTTTTGTAAGCCTTTTTCTCCATTGCCTTCTGATTGGTCAGTAAAGAGCTGATTCAGCCAATGCCTGGGCAGAGGAGATAGGAAGGTTAGAGTTCTGGTTCCAGCCAAGAGTCCCAGGTAAAGAGAAAGAGAAGAACAATGAGAGGAGAAAGAAGTAGAAACAAACATGTGTTGGTACCAAAAGGATTTCCTATGAGTTCATTATGAAAGAGTTGCCATGAATACACACATGAAGCAGAACAAGCCACAGAAAGACACATATTGAAGGTAAAGGACCACATAGCTGAGAAATAGTTAGGTTTAGACTGTTAGAATAATTTAGAACCTGCCCTGCATAGTGACTCCAGCTTGTTAATAAAAATCTAAGTTCTCCATGTCATTTACTAAGGAGTTAAAATTGGCTAAAGAGGGTGGAGAAAGGCCCTGTAGTTATGTAATAGTAAAGTGGGTGTAGCAACACCTCTGAAAATTCTAATATAGCTTCTTTCAACAAGACTACACCTACTCCCAATACGGGCACGCACTTAATAGTGCTACTCCTGATGGGCCAATCTTTCAAACACATGAGTCTATGGAGGGCCATACCTAATTAAATCACCACAGAAAGCCAACTGAAAATGAAATAAGCTTTTGAATGGTCAATGCCCACTCCCCATGACATACTTTTCCAACAAGGCCACATTGTCAAATCCTTATAGGTCCACCAACTAGAGAATATACATTCAAATATATAAGCCTGTGAAGTTCATTGCCATTTAAACCACCACAGGCAACTTGAGCTATCCATTACATATTCAAATGGATAGGTTAAATGTTCAATTAGATAGAAATTGATTATACGGTTTTTACATAGAAACCATTTTCTATTCAGTCATACATTTTTATGTTTCCATGTGGATAACTGGCAAAATAAATCTTAGGTAACATAGAGACATATATGTTATTCTGTCCATAAATTTCCTAGTTAAAAATTGTTTCTGGCTCAGGTAACAAAATTTGCGTAATTTTCATACATTTTTTGAGAATTATCTCACATTGAGTATAGAATCAGAACTGCGAGTTTCTATTTAATTAGTCAGGTGTTTTATTACAAAACTCAGTTTTAGAAGTAAAGAATTAAAAAAAGTAAGGAAGATTTTAGAGTTTCAAACTGGATGCAAAACACTGACTTTTTAACACAGATGTCATATTTTGATACCAGGATCCAAACAAGATTACTAAAGTACTAAAGATGACCATTAAAGGTAGTACATACAAGGATTGAATTTGAAAGATTTCCCTATTCAACAAGTCTAAGAGGTGGTCTGGAAAGAAAGGTCCACAGCTAAGAAAAACCACATTTAGTTCCCAGTGTCCTGTTTACAACCACTTGTAACTCAAATTGTATGGGATTCAACACCAGCTTTTGGCTTCTCTGGACACCCATAAGTCTTGCAAGCACACCTTTACATGTATAAATTTTAAAAAAGTTTTAAGAATTTAAATGTAAGATAGAGAAAGGAGAAAATGAAAACACGGTGAGTGAAAATAATATCTAAACTCAAGAAGCAGTGGTGTCTCAGGAACTTAAGCGATCTAGAGAAATCTGGAAATGGAAAGTGTCATTATGACTACAACCATGTTGAAGGAAGAGGTTGAGATAATGGCTAGAGTAATCTCAAGCATGTGGACATTTGAATATTCTTCAAAAATTTTCCATGAAGCTATATTCATGGATTTGGGTATGATTCTCTTCATATTTTGAGACTTTTTCTTTAAAGGTATTCAGAGGGTCCAATGGTTGACTTTTTAAAAACATACAAATTTAAGGAAAAGAAGCATATTTTGAGTAGAAATTATTTAACTCCCATATTCTCTATGCTCAGTTTTGCTCTTGATTTCAAAGCCTGAAGATGTTTAGCAGTGTGGAAAACTGAGGTGTCATGGACAACACTTCACTTTATGGGCTTCAGAGTTGATCAGAAAGGCATTACAACACTGAGTTGATACAGATAAAACTTCAAAGCGACTCACTACCTTCAAACTCGTGTCCTTCACTAACATCTGTCCCAGGATTGCCTATTCAGACCCAGGGAATTTTCTCAGAAATAGTAAGAATTATGACAAGCCTTTGTCACAACATAGAAAAAATCCATTATTCAGGAGTTGTATGATGTTCCAGTGTTTTGCTTTTTACTAATGGTATTGACTGATCCCTGGATGTTTTTCTCACACTGGTTTCACAGTGTGCTCTGATATCTGACAGCCAAGTGCTCTTCTGATTGCTCCATCCACTGTTTGTAAATAATTTACCATGTGTTATTTCAGGGGTGTGATATTACCAATTATTTTTTAATCCAGCCTGGACAGTTTAGATACATAAAGGCATAATAGAAACCATGGTTCTGAAAACAAGAATTCTCAGCTAGATGTTAGGGAAGAACTCAGGTTTGACTGTGATAGGATGGATTTGTGAGGACTCTGACCCAAACTGAGTCTCTCAAAATGACATATTTTCCATGACACCTAAGTTCTGTCTATTGCTGAATTTTTGCAGGCTTTAGAATCACTTTCTCCATAAAGAAAATGCAAAAGTATTGTTATTTTGTTTGGTTTTTGTTTCCTCAGACTTTTGGCTTTTAGATTCTTGGTATGCACTGTAAGATCGGAACTCTGTAGCAAGAAGAGAATGCTTCTGTCTAGGAAAAAGAATTCATAGGGTACGTTATCTCTCAGATTAACAGAAGAATTCTTCTATCCTTGTTCTTAAGAGTCTGACTGTAGAGACGGAAAAAGCCAAATAAGTGTTGAGAGCCAGATGATAAAGTTTGAATAAAGGCTGATGAAGAAGAAGAGAGAAGGAGATCTGTCTGTCTACCAACTACAGATGTACCTGTCATTTTTAAATCTATCATCTATCAATTACATTTTATTGTACTTAGCAAAATTTATTGGTCAATATCTGCAAATAATTGCACATTGAGTTATTTAATGTGTTCCATGGATCTACCAGAAAAAATGTTACATGGAAAGGTGAGGTTTTTTGTTTTTTTTTTTTTTGCTAGATATAATAAATACAAGTTTACTAAGTCTCAAAAATGAAATATGGCTTGAATGTGGGCATACTAGTTCACAAAATATTTTGGAATTAATCAAGGAAAGCAAAAGGACAATGTAATTTTCAGAAGCATAAAAACTCTTTAATACAGTTTTCAACATTTAAGTAAAAATTTCAATGGAAAATATAACAAATGTATCTCATTTATATATTACTCTATCCATTATCTACCTATCTTACTATGTATCTATGTATATGTGTTATGTAATCATCTATCATTTATTTATCCATCTGTAATCTCTACTTCTATTTATATATGTACATGTATCTTTTTATCATCTATGTATATAGTTATTCATCTATGTATATATATATATATATGCGCATCTATCTATCTATCTCTATATATACATATATGTATCTAGTTCTCTATCATAGATCAATCTTCAATATTTTGTATATGTTTCTAATATTCTTATACCTATTCAAAAATCTACTGGTCTAATATGGGAGTATATTCATATTGAATTATTTTAAAAAGTACCAATTCCATCTTAACCATTAACAGAAAATTCTTTCTTCCCAAGTGCCATTATGTGCTATGCTTTTTCCCCATGAGTCTGACAGCTGCAATAGATTTCCATCTATACTTCATTCCAAAAAGAATGAATATAGCTCAGAACAAAAAGCTGGGGAATTTTTGATTTTTAAAACTCATAAATGAGACAATAGGCTTTTGATACAAAGCAATTCAATACACACAAGCTAGAATTTAAGAGCTAGAATTACATTTAGTGCCTAAAACTTGGTATAAATTTGATCTGTAAAGAATAAAGTTGAGAAAAATCAAAATAATATGAAGTCCATTTTTTTTTATTCCATACAGTGCCCTCAGGGAGAAATTTCAAAAAAAAAAAAAATAGGGAAGAGAACTCAGAAGCCCAAGAGAGGTTTGGGATCATATCTTAGCAAATGATGGGGTTGGTGTGTCAGTGACCACAGAAGTTCCAACACCATAGTATGGTTAGTATGATGTTTGGACAAGTGACAATTCCCTCCTGAATCTATAACTGTAGTTAAGTTAAAGAGGTGAACACACACTCAGCCCT
This sequence comes from Mus pahari, assembly GCF_900095145.1. Classification (NCBI taxonomy): domain Eukaryota; kingdom Metazoa; phylum Chordata; class Mammalia; order Rodentia; family Muridae; genus Mus; species Mus pahari. The sequence continues at coordinate 8,826,630 of NC_034593.1, read as the reverse complement.
GAGAGGAAACAACATTCCCTATCTTTCAATGTGTAAACAGCAAAATTGTGTGTTTCTAACACAAAATAAAGAGATGGGGAGTGAATGGCAGAGCTCTCAGGAGGTTATCTGCTACTATAAGGCATTCTTTGTAGAAACACTAAAAGACCTTCTAAAGCATGCTAAAAAAATCATGCTAAAAGCAGTTGCAGTCATATATGAATTGAATTTCTGTGATCATATGGGGTACCACAGCTGGCTGGCCCCTCATAAGTACGTCATAAGTTTCTCATCTCTGTCCCCAGGGACATTAGATGAAATAGAGGTAAAAGGTAAGCAATGAGTGATATGATCCTGTACTGGCTAGCTTTGTGTCAACTTGACACAGGCTGGAGTTATCACAGAGAAAGGAGTTTTAGTTGGGGAAATGCCTCCATGAGATACAGCTGTTAGGCATTTTCTCAACTAGTGATCAAGGAGGGAGGTCCCCTTGTGGGTGGTAACATCTCTGGGCTGATAGTCTTGGGTTCTATAAGAGAGCAGGCTGAGCAAGTCAGGGAAGCAAGCCAGTAAAGAACATCCCTGCATGGCCTCTGCATCAGCTCCTACTTGCTGACCTGCTTGAGTTGCATCCAGTCCTGACTTCCTTGGTGTTGAACAGCAGTATGGAAGTGTAAGCTGAATAAACCCTTTCCTCCCCAACTTGCTTTTTGGTCACAATGTTTTGTCCAGGAATAGAAACCCTGACTAAGACAGATCCTAACTTATTAATTGATCAAAAGAAGTGATTAAGCAGTGCATTTGTGGTTGACATCAGCAGAAAGTGTAACTTGCCAAGTAAGTTAACAGAAACAGAGGGATGCTTTTTCACAATGGAATTTTGTGACTGTTATAATTGTTATATTTAATTCTATTAGAGGCTGGGTGTGGTGGTGCACACCTTTAATCCCAGCAGTTGGGAGGCAGAGGCATGTGAATTTCTGAGTTCAAGGCCAGCCTGGTCTACAGAATGAGTTGCAGGATAGGCAGGGCTATACAGAGAAGCCCTGTGTTGAAAAACCAAAAAAAAAAAAAAAAAAAAATCTATTAGGATACAATAATATCAAATACAGCAAATAACTTACAATGTTTCAGTGTTGGGTATTTATAGGTCTTATTGTCTATCCTTGTGTCACAGCTTTTCCCCTTTCCTTCCTTTCTTCTTTCCTTCCTCCTTTCTTCCTTCCTTCCTTTCTTCCTTCCTTCCTTCCTTCCTTCCTTTCTTCCTTCCTTCCTTCCTTCCTTCCTTCCTTCCTTCCTTCCTTCTTTCCTTCCTTCCTTCCNCTCCTTCCCACTTTTCTTTCTTTCTTTCTTTCTTTCTTTCTTTCTTTCTTTCTTTCTTTCTTTCTTTCTTTCTTTCTTTCTTTCTTTCCTCATTTTACATCCTAATTGCAACCCCTTCTCCCAGTCCCCTCCACAGTCCCTCCTCCATTCACTTCTCCTCTGAGATGGTAGAGGCTTCCCCTGTGTATCACACCACACTGACACATCAAGTCTCTTCAGGGCTAGGTACATTCTCTTCCACTGAGGACAGACACAGCAGTCCAGCTAGAAGAATATATACCATAGACAGGCAACAGCTTTAGAGACAGTCCCTGCTTCAGTTGTCTGAGTACCACATGAAGACTGAGCTGCACATCTGCTACAGATGTTGAGGGGGGATGCTATTTGTTTGGTGGTTCAGTCTCTGAGAGCCCTGAAGAGTCCAAGTTAGTTGACACTGTCAAAATGGCATCCTATAAATTAGAAAGGCATTTTCACCAACCTTACATCTAACAGAGGGCTAATATCCAAAATTTATAATGAACTCAAGAAGCTAGATGCCAACAACCCAAATAATCCAGTTAAAATTGGGTACACAGCTAAACAGAGAATCACGAATGGCTGAGAAGCATTTAAATGTTAGTAAACCTTGCTCATCAGGGAATGCAAATCAAAATGACTGAAATTCCATCTTTGAGGTGTTTTGAATATGCTTGGGCCATAGAGAGTGCACTGAGAGGAGATCTGGCCTTGTTGAAGGAAGTGTGTCACTGTGGAGATGGGTTTTGAGACTCTCCTCCTGGCTGCCTGGAAGGTAGTCTTCTGTTTGCCTTTGGAACAAAACTGAAGAATTCTCAGCAACTCCAGCTCCACACCAGCCTGCATGCTACCATGCTTCTTGCCATGATAATCATGGGCTGAGCCTTAGAACCAGCAAATCAGCTCCAATTAAATGTCATAAGAGTTGCTTTGATTATGGTGACTCTTGACAGCAATGGAAATAGCTAAGACAATCTTAGACCCATCAAAATGGCTAAAATAAAAAAACTCAAGTGATATCACATCCTGGCAATAATATAGAGCAAGGAGAACACTTTTCCATTGCTGGTGGGAGTGCAAACTTGTGTCATAGTTCTAATAATCATTAACTTAAACTGAGTGATTATAAATCTTCATTCCAATATTCAATTATTTTGCTATAAAATTAGATTGATTCTAAAAATAAGCTCCAGGAATTCAGTTCTGAGGAGGTTAAGGCCAGTGTGTATACATGCCAACAAATGCAGCTCTCAGCATTAGAAACAAAAAGAAAAGAATAAAAAGAAAGAAATATGATGCAAATTCTTACTTATGATGGAAATAAAAAGGTAGAGGCAGGCAGATTTCTGAGTTCGAGGCCAGCCTGGTCTACAGAGTGAGTTGTAGGACAGCCAGGGCTATACAGAGAAACCCTGTTTGAAATCCCCCCCCCCAAAAAAAAAGAAAAGAAAAAAGAAAAAAAAAAAAGAAAAAAGTTTGAATTTATGTTCGAGAGGATTAAAAAACAAACAAACAAACAAAAAAAAAAACAGAGAATAGTGACTTCAATCATGCCCATAATTACAAGCATGGATATAAACAGCTTAATTGCTGCTAACAAAAACTGTGAGGTCTATATTACAATATATACTATAATACATTACATTAAGTAGCATTAGAACTCATAAGCAACAGTGAATAACCTGTTTCAGTTTTTAGTAACTACTCTGAAAATAATTGTCAAAGTGACAGAATTTTTATATCCTATAGAATTCAAAACAAATTTAAACTGAAGAAAAATATATCAAAACAGGCAAAATATGCAACTCTGAAACAACATTTTCAGTTCTAATTGTAAATGTTAAAAAGTGCAAAATCTGGGATGTACATGTGTTCACTTTTATATGAAGCTAGTTATGTTAAAGTAGGCTGCTATAGAGTTTTACTTGAATTCATAGGGCTGATTTAATGAAATATAAGTCCAAGATGTAGCAGATATATTGCATACCCATTTTTGAAATGTATTATGTACTCTTTTGTTACTCAAGACTCATTTTGGATGAAGCCCTAAATGAGCCTAAAAGTTGGTATGGAATGTCGTCTTTGGACTTCACATGAGTCTTATATAATGTGATTCTGAATTTTAATTCAGGTCCCAGATGGTTTATGTATACATTCATATTTGTCTTCATAATATAATTTGTATTGAAAATAAGATATTGTAATTTTTCCCATGCTGATGATGGAATCTAGATCCTACATCAAGGCAAGTATGCTACCAATGAGTTACTGTTTGTCTTGCACTCTGCCTTTCTAAACTAAGCTCCCAAAATTCTTCTTTCCTATTGTCTTCTTTCATGTTACTTATTTTATTGATTACCCTTGTTCTCCTGAATAGTATTCACATCCTCCTCTATCTAAGCCATTCCCCACTCTGAGCAAAAGTAACTGTTATTTATATTTTCACGATTTTGTGAATTCAGCTTGCTTAAGAAGCCACAACTATGTTAGTGATTCTGAAGACAGAGTGGATGATTACAACACCTATGCTTGCATAGCATTAAAAATGCTAGATAGGGCTGAGGTCTTTAATGCATAATACAAGTCAGGATTCCACAACAAAACTGGAAATCTATACTTGGGGGAACAGCTATAAGCATTTACAAACTTCTGTTCCTGTTTTGAAGGAGCTAGAAAGTTCTTTGGGACTTATTGGCTGAATAGCCTGGCTCAATCATCGAGTTTCAGGGTTGAGTCAGAGATCCTGTCTTCAAAACAATGGGGATAGCCATTTTAAGAAACAACACCAAATGAAATGATCATATGGATGTAGCAGAAGATGGCCTAATTGGCCATCATTGGGAAGAGAGGCCCCTTGGTCTTGCAAACTTTATATGCCCCAGCACAGGGGAATGTCAGGGCTAAGATGTGGGAGTGGGTGGGTAGGGGAGCAGAGGCGGGGGGAGGGTATAGGGAACTTTCGGGATAGCATTTGAAATGTAAATAAAGAAAATATCTAATAAAAAAATGGAAAAAAAAAGAAACAGCACCTAAGAACTTCTGACTTCCACATGAACCCACATAGAGAGGTGACTCTTCATAATCCATGTACTTTTATAAACCTTAACATCCACATATTCATGCCCACACACTGGCATGTAAATCTTACCCGTCAAAAGCAAAAATTATTTCTGGCTTTAATTAGTATCTTTACAGCCTTTTATCACTCAGCTTTTTATCAGGCTACATGTCGGCTATTAGATTAAAAACTTTAGAATGTATTCTTAACAGACGACTATTTCCCTCCAACCCCAAAATTAAAAATGTTATCAGAAAGCATCTGAAAGTTGCACCAGAATGTTACCCCTTTCTTTATATCCTCTCAACTTGATAGTAGCTTCATTGATTTATGACTTTCTTTTTATGTAAATATACCTATTCATATCAACTACTTCTATGCTTGAACATGAATTTGGAATATCCCAAGGCCTTGGACTGCTAGATTTTTGTTTGTTTGTTTTCATCTTTATCCAGAGAAAACAGTCTTTTTTTTTTTCTTGAATACGTTATTGACTTTTCCAGAAGATAGTATCAGTTCAGCATATGCTTTCAGATACAAATTAATAAATGCTTAAAAATTTATTCCTTAAGATTTAATTATTTGTTTTCTTCATAAATATGCATTAATTTAATCATATGATTCTTTTTTTGGCAGTGAGATATTTTATACATGGAATTTTGGTAGATAATTACATTTTGTTCTATTACTGAATGATTCCATATATTGAATATTTCCTTTAAATTAACATAGAAAACATTTCAGTACATTTCCCTAGATATTAGGTCCATTTAAATTACATTTTCATGTGTATAAACAGTTTATACTTTTAAATTGAAAAGTAATGTAAATTGAAATAAATCTTTTCAAATTTTCAAAAAAATATCACTCCTTGAAATGGTAAATATAGGTTTAACTCAACACCAACAAGATTATTGGTTGATGTTTTGGGTGCTTACTTTTGTCAATTCTTTGCTATACATAATGTATGTAGTTTACTAAGTCTTTCTACTTTATTCATTTCCATAATATATTTTAAAATATAGTATCTAACAATTTTACATAGTAAATACTGATAGTTACTTTTAAGGTAACTAGATTTGCCTGTCTTCAGTTGTCCTTTGCCATGTTGGAGATTTTACCCCAATGTGCTGCAGTGAAACCTATTCAAACTCCCCAGTCACCTAATGCTGATCTTGGATAACTGAAGGAATCAGTGCACATTATTGAACCAAGGAACTCTGCATTAAGAGTTAACTTTCATTAACTAAATTAACTTTACATTCAGTTTCAAACTTTCTTAGAAATTCTAAGGAATATCAAAACATTGAAATGATTAAGCAAATATTTATAATTAAGTTTTATGGTCTATTATTTTGAAATAACATCTTAATCCAGTGGTTCTCATGCTATAGGTTGGAACACTTTTAGGGTTGGAATGAATTTTTACAGGATCACCCAAGACCATCATAAAACACAATGTTTACATTATGATTTATAACAGCAAAGTTAGAGTTATGAAGTAGCAAAGAAAATTTTATGATGGGGGTCATCACAACTCTATCAAAGCATCCTGGCATTAGGAAGGTTGAGGACCAATGTCTTAATCCAAAGCTTAATAAACTTATCTTTCATGGTTTGAAATCCTGTTTCTGTTTGTACTGAACATATTATCAAAATATTTAAAGTGCTGTTTAGATGATGCTAAAATCAGAGTATTTGTAACAGAACTGCCATGCTGTGAAATGAAATTACAACACAGGGTGCATTTTATTCTCTTGCATTTTCTAATTTGTTAAAGAAACCTATAATTTAAAAATGTAAGAGGATTAATAGCTAATGCTATTATTAGATAAAACACCAACTCAAAAGCAAGTATTTAAATAAGAGCACTAATGAAATAAAGCACTTATTCTGAACTTTTGTATTTGAAATTTGATTTCATGTTATGTCATGGTTCTGTTAATGTCCTCAAGAGCTAAAGGTAAGTGGGGCTCTTTAAAAATAAATGGAAAACTTAGTACCTGCCTTTAGATATGGAACAAGATTTTGATTACAGGAAAAAAATCTCCAGTCACATTTATAATGCTAAATTATAATGCTTATGTTTTGTTTTCCACTATGTACATTCATTCTTAAAAATTTACTAAATAGATACCATGTGGTTACTACTACATTTACAATCAACATACATTAACTCACCAATCTTAACAATAAATAAGGGATAAGTATTTTTCCTACATGTTACATTTGAAAAAAATGATGTTTGTAGATTTCAGGTATGCTGGATAATTTAATTTTCTGCATAATATCAGCTGGCAAATGCACCCACTAGATGTGTTTGTTGTCAGGCATTGGGTGCATTTTCTTGATTGATAATTAATACAGGAATATCCAGTTCACTTTGGGTGGTATCACCCTAGAATGCTTCTAGGTGTTTTTGGAATACAGGCTGTGGAGCCATGAGAAACAAGGCAATAAACATCCTTTCTGTGATGCCTAGGCATCAGACCCTGCCTTTAGTTCTTGTTCTGACTTCCTTTGATGGTGGAAATTTAAATAAAATAAACTGGGTTTTTTTTTTTTTTGCCATTTATTTTTTTTATCATGGTCTTTTACTATAACAATAAAGACCCCAACTAAGACATTAGTTAACTGCCAAAGATTACTCAGCAAGGAAATCAGATTTAGAAGGAGCTATCAGGCAAATCTTTGTCCTTTGTTTCACACTTGTAAGAGTTTCACACTTGTAAGTTCAACTGAGTGAGTGTGTTATGATTCATTGGTTTAAATAGACAAAAGAGCCCACTTTATTATTCTTAAGAGCCTAGCGATTTTCGCTTGCATTCAAAAGGAGAGTGAAGAAGCTGAATAAAATCAAAGTCAAGAGGATAGGAGGCCATGCAGGGGTGCTCCTTTCAGTTTTGTTTCTCATGGCTTGCTCAACTGCTTTCTTACAGAACATAGGACTACTAGCCCAGGGATAGCACAATTCACAATGGGTTGGACCCTCCCGTATCAATCACTAATTAAGAAAATGTTTTACAGCTGGATCTTATGGACAAATGTTCTCTCAGTTGAGATTTCCTCCCTTCAGATGAACTTGTGTCAAGTTGACATAAAACTAATCACGGCAATTGACTCCTTGCCAATTTGACACACAAACACATTACTGTTAAGCCATAAGCTTTCCTTTTTGTTTATCCCCAGGAAAAAAAACATTAACATTAATATTAGAACGTAATCATTTTACGAACTTTTAAAGATCCACAATCTTTACAAATTCAAACACTTTACAACCCAGTATCTTTAAAAAGCCAAAGTCTCTTTTAAAATCTTAACTCTCTTTAAAATTTCAGTCTTTTTTTCTGTGGGCTCCTCTTTAAAAATCAAACACACTAACAAACTACTTTTTTACTTCAAGTGGGCACACACAAATAACCAAATCAAAACAAAACCAAACTACAAAAGTGTAAATAAATTAACATCTAGTGCTTAGGATTTCACTTACAATTTGGGTTCACTTCTCCAGCTCTGCCCTCTTTTACACACAGTGTGTGTACTAGGCTCCAGCTGACTCTACTCCATTGCTGTTGTTGCTCTTGGTAGTCATCCCATGGTACTGGTGTTTCCACAGGCTGAGGTCTTCTGCCTCAACTAGGCTGAACCAACAAGCTCTCTAGGTCTCTTTTAATACCAACCCTCTGTTGCTTTCCATGACCCTTTCATGCACGCGAGCCTGGGTAACTTTTATACTGTCAGGTTTGGCGGCCAGCACAAGGTATAATCTTGACCACTTCTGGAACACAACTTCTATGTACTCTAAGGAAAAACTTCCCAGAAGATTTCACCTCAGTTATGCTAGTTTCTTTTTAATCATTGCTAATTTCTCAGCTCCAGCTAGCTAGCATCATTTATCCCAGGAAGACAAAGGTTTTGACTTTAGTGAGTCTTGACTCTGGTTAGTCATAGCTGATTCCATAGCTTCAGTTCACCAAATATTATAGATTTCTCACAAAAAAGACCTAGCAGAATATTTACTTCTCTCTAAAATATCACAAGTCAGGCTTTAATTGTCTGGACAGCTTTAAACATCTTTATTGAGTGTGAGAGTCATATATATGAAGGTGAAGCAAAAATCACATAATTACATTGAGTCAGGAGAGTCTTTGTACATGCCACAAAATTTATAAAGGGATATCAATTCTGTTTTCAAGTATCTTTCTAATCGACAGTTTTGTCTTAGATAGTTATCTAAGGGAGAAAGCTTATATTTCCCATTTTCTTAATAGCTCAGTGTTTTTTCATTCTCTGCATATAAGTCAGTTATCTTTTAACTTCAAAGACTCTGAGAATCTGATTCTTGCTTAACTTTCTGAATTCGTCCATTGTTCAGTCCATCTCCCTTCCCTTAGACTTGCCAGGAAGTACTCACTTTCCTCAGACATACGAAGCACCTCTGCCCCTGGCAAAGGTTTTGCTTAGTTTTCTTCCTTAACCATGAACCCTTCACTTCTGTATTGATCCTTCCATCTTTATTTCAATATTACTTTCTCCATAAATAATCATGTTTACATCAATAATGAGGTGAGTCATCAGACTCTTTTCTTATTGCTCAATATAAATCCTTATTAATGTTTTCAGTATTGAGTAGCTTGTTTATGTTAGTACTTGAACTCTTCACTGAAGCATGAGAAGCCAAGTCATGTAACCTTACATTCTTCTATGTCCAGCGACAGGGTCACCAAAGAATGCCAAACACATGCCACTGACCGGATGATTTAACATGTCATTCAGAAAAGGAAGAGGTTGGAGTCAGTGCTCAGGGCAATCTTAATTAAAAACAAACAAACAAACAAACAAAAAACCAAAAAACTTGTATATACTGTAAATCAGGAGATACTATGTAGGCAGAATCTTATCTGCAGACTAAAAACCTTTTTTGTAGTTTTAAAACATTAATTTCTGGTTCTGTAGAGACTTGATGCCCCAAAGTATGGGAATGCTAGTGCAGTGAGGTGAAAGTGAATGGGTGGGTGGGGGAGCACACTTATAGAAGCAGCAGGAGGAGGATAGGTTGGGAGGTTGCAGAGGGGAAACTGGGAAGGGGGATAACATTTGAAATGTAAATAAATAAAATAATCATTAAAACCATTAATTTTCAAAAGGGCTTTACCAATAGCACTTTATGCAATTCATAAATATTAACAGATGTTCCATTTAAGATGAGTCAACCACATTTAAGCAACACAAAGTATTTAAGAGCCTTAAGATATACCAGATGACTAACTACCTATGTGATTGGAACTGAGTACCAAAATAACCTTTAGTGGGACATTTGTTCAGAATTAGTTTTAGTTGTATGACTCTTCTTGTGGAGACAAGTGTCTGTTCTCCCACATATGATCCGATTGATAGACCAAAAACAATTTCAACAATGTACAACTTGGTGGTGTATTTAACACCATCACCTATTTTATAAACTGGAAAACTAGTCTGATAAAATTAAGGATTTAGGCAGCTCTATTTGCATATTATTAATATAGTGACAGGTATAGACAACTTAATATTTGCTTTCCGGTGCACATCTGCACAAGCATGTTGTGTGTCTAGCACTAAGGCAATGAACATTTGGCCAATGACTGCCTTTCTGAAATAATGATAGCACAGGTCGGGGTAATTTTCCTGTTTTGGAAGCTGTGCAATGAGTTTATTTGCAAATCAATATAAATTCTATGGAGGGTGAAATTGAAACTTAGAGGTTAAGTCGTGTATTTACAACAGGATATTAGTATGAGTGGATTTGTGAAATCCTGTAGGCATCTTCTTAAAGAAACACTTATATTCACAATTTAATATATTAATCAAAAATTAAACATGTAAATACATATACATTATTTTGTAAATTTTAATTTCTCATATTGATTCTTCCACTCACTTTTTAAAACTTGCTAAAATAGATTTTTTTAATAATAAGAAACATGTGCTAATACTCAATACTTCAGGGAACATTTTTCAATTGTAGATTACCACTCATTTTACTCCTGGTAATTTTAGTTTTGTATGTATGATCATGTAATCATGTGCAAAGGATGCCTTTACTTAACACTGAGAAGTGTAACAAGACACTGAGAAATACATACACTGAAATAAGAGATAATTGAAAAAATGATTCTACAGAATGTGAATGAGTATACACACATTTTAATACTATAAATTCATATATACATATATACATACACACACACACACACACATATATATATATATATATATATATATATATATATATATATATATATATATATTAGAATTGCATGTGCTAAATTTCACCACGTTTAGAATTTAAGTAAGAACCAAGAATGAAATAAGGGATCTGATATTGTTTCTTCTTATGAACCATAAAGGGATGGTAAATATATTTTACATGACAAATTAATATTGTAAAAAAGTGAAATAGAAGAAAACAACAATTCAGTTCTTGAAAGTTAAATCAGACAAATAGTGAAGTAAGAGAGACATTTTTGTGTGTATAATTTTTTTTTTAAGAAATCATGGCTAAAGGGACAAGATGGAGGCAGAAAAATGACACAATTTCACAGAATCATTTAAAAACTTCAAGAAACTTGTAACAATACATATGTGGATAGTTAAGATTATTTGCTAGAATTCCATTAATGAACAATTACACATTCAAATAGAGGCATTCAACTCTCTCTGCTAAGCAACTTTCTTTCCTCTATCCTGCTCAGTTAACAATCCACACAAGAGATAATACTTAGCAAAGGAATGATATTCAGTGGTAAACCATAGAATGAAATATTATTCAACAGTAAAAGACAGAGAGTTTGAATGTATACTTAAGCATAGAAAAACTTGGAAAGTAAGCGAACAAACCTATATAGATATGAAATGGCAAGTGTGTAGTTAATATTGAGAGCCTATAAGCATCATCAAGATTCAAAGATGGGTGACGTAAGGGAATCATTATAGTATGAGCCTGGCATATTGCATTTATTAAGAAGGGAGTGAAAACATTCTTAATCTATGATAATCCCTTTACACTTCTATGTACATAGTGAAAACTGAATTGAATAAGTTACATGGATGAAAAAATGTTATTAAATTGTATCTCTTAAATCCATAGTAGCAAAGCATGATCTCTGTGTATTTATTCTGTGCAGAACATCAAGCCAAAGATTGCTGAGTGAAGACCTGTGATGTACAGTTTAGGGTGCATTGCTTTGTAAATTATGCATTTGTTGGTAAATTATGCACTGAAATTTCATTTGTTTTAAGTTCTCTTTTCAATCATTTTCATTAAATATATTGATATCAATTTTGTTTATACACTAAAGTTCAATATGTTTTGAAGTCTCTTTTTAGCCATTTACATTAAGTTTATTGACATCGCCTTTCAGGAACCTCAATGTCATTTCTGAGGAATCTGATCATCCTTAAAAAAAATGCTAAATATAAATAAAATACAGAAATGCTAAAATATCTTTCAATACTCTCTAACTAGGAGCACTGTGCAGATCACAAAATAGACATAAACTACCCATGTGTTCACAATTTTTAGTTGTCTTTTATTTTCCCTGCAAATAGAAAAAAATAAAAGTGCTATTCAAATTTCTGTTACTCTAACAAAATTAACAATCAACATACAATGATATATGTACTTGAATTAGTTTTCCTTTCGTGACACTGGTTTACTATTTATCTGTGGTTGGTCATAATCTCCTACCTCAGTCTCAAAGTTTTGGATTATAGAATTATACCACTTAAGAAGGAGGCCTTGTTCCATAATCCACTGAAAGGGTATACTAACTGTTACCAAAGAATTTCCCCCAGTACAGGGGAAAGCCAGGGCCAGAAAGCTGGAGTGGATGGGTTGGGAAGCAGGACATGGGGAGGGTATAGGGAGCTTTGGAGATAGCATTTGAAATGTAAATGAAGAAAATATCTAATTAAAAAATGCCATAAAATAAGAAAAGAATTTCAACTAACTGCATGCCTTCACGATCCACTATGTCCAACAGTGCTTCTCTGGGAACCAACCTTAGAATGGATGAGCGTTCAAAGGACATTCAATATCAATCAATATCATTTGAATGTTCATAGAACAAATAAATGTATGATGATACTAAGAAATACACAGAGGAAAACTGATTAATGACTACAAAGAAGATGAAGGGAAAATAACAAAATCCAAACATACCGACAAGAGAATAAACATACCTGAGTCTAGAGAGATTGCTTAATGGTTACTATCACATACTGCTTTGCCAATGGACCCAAATTTAGTTCAACCACTCACAAGAGGCAGCTGTCAACTCTGGCCTCCACAGGCACTTAAATATACACACACACACACACACACACACACACACACACACACACACACCCCATATATATGTATATATATATATATATATATATATAAAATTGTCTCTTATTAATGTCTTTGGAATACATTATAATACATTGTATACATAACACACATGATATTTTTAAAAAATACTGTAAGATTTTTTAAAAACTGAAAACATGAAGAAAGGAAAATTTCATGAAAAGTATTGAATTAAAGTAAAAAAAAATTAAAAGATTTTATAATCTAGTGAATACAACTAGACATGTAGGGTTTGAATAAAGGAAGCAGAGAAAACCATCAGTAAAAGAACTCAGGAATTATATTTTATAGCTCAAGGACAAGAAGAGTTAAAATGTGTAGACCCTTGACTACATAAGCAAATACAATTATGAATTGTGAATTCTGAAGAATTACTATTGCATGGGTGGAAAGCATAGCAGTGGACTCTGTATGTGAGGGAACGTGTGAGAGGTTTGTGGTGGGCAGGGTACAGTAGGACCCATCACATAGAATAAGAAGATAAAATAAGTTAGTACAATATGGGAAAATGTGAGGGGAAAACTTGAACAAAAGAGGCTGTCATTGAAAAGCTTGTAGGACAGTCACACCCCACGTGCTCCTAAGATTTTAATTTAAAAGAACCTTCCCTACAGCTTTTGGTACCATCCAGTGACCACTGGGAGTAAAGGAACTAAAATTTGTGAGATGTACATGCTGCTGGCAATGCAATGGGTGTGGTAAGTTTGAAAGTTAGGGAATAAGCATTAGCAGACAATTCTTTTCCTATCATAACAGTCAGTGCTTTCCCTGCACATTCCTGGGAAATATTGCATATCCACAGCTTCATGTGTGCACGAACCCACAGAGAATAAATCTAACAAGGTTTCATCATTTCTTATAGCTTTCTTTTTCCTTCTTACAGTGTGCTTCTCTATTATACCCCAACAGTCCCATGCAATGCTTTGTCCCTGGTAAATTCTTAAGATTTCATCCTCGGAGAGATGAATCATAAAGGCAGTATGTGGCAAGAATTTATATAAGATTACAGCATCAGAAGGAATTTTTAACTGACTTTATATAGTACTTTTAAGTGGGGGTTCCCATAACTCATAAAGATATTATTTGGTTGCTAGGATACAACTTGGAGGAAATAGTTGTAGTTTAGACAAAAATAAATAAGATGTTTGTCAGTCCTGTATGTAATCAAGGATGGGTTGGCACCACACTGGTGCTTCACGGGAAGATAACTGATAATATGGGTAGATTGAGACCAGGCAGGAGCACTGTGTGAGTCTGTGGTAACAGAAGAAGGGAGAGACTGCTGTGTCCTACTCAATCTTATATTTAAAATGAAATTTTTTCTCTTTTAGGTTTAATAAATGGAAGGATATGGTTGAATGTACTGACATACTTTTTATGATCAGTTTTCTTAAGCCTTTAGTTTGCCTTGATTAAGCAAAAATCTGTTCCAACTTTCATTCTCTGCTAATGGACAAAGTCCTCTTTTCAAATGAACCTTATTTTTCCTTGGAACAAACTGTACATTTAATTTCATAAAGTGTGGCAATTGTAATGAGGAACAGGAAAATGAAAATCACAATTGTATTTAAGCAAACCATTATTAGGCTCATAAAGTAGTAGAGAAAATCAAATTCTATCTGTTTGAAAAATTCATTATCATGAGTTTTGCTCAGACAAAATATAAAACTTAAACTTGTTCAGTTCTAATGATTTAGGGAAGGAAAATATAAATGTCAAAGGTGCAAAAATCCCAGTACAGCAAAATAAAACAGAACCCAAAACACAAAAATGACCCAAGCAAAACTGAAATGATTTGCATCTAAAAATACAGACATTCTTACACTTTTTGATATTGGAAGCTTGTATGTGACATTTCTTCATTTGATTGTGAATTTTACAATAGTTAAAGAAATAACAACCCTTGAAATAGAGAATAATATAAAAGCTAAATACTTTTTAAATTTAATTTTATTTTTAATTTATTTTTATCCATTCCCTGTCCCCTCCAGCCACCCTCCATCTGCTCCACATCCCACCCCTCCTCCCTACCCAACCCTGTCTCCACTTGGATGCCTCCACCCTCCACCCCCTCTGACCTCTAAACTCCCTGGGACCTCCAGTCTTTTGAGGCTTAGGTGAATCATCTCTGAATGAACACAGACCTGGAAGTCCTCTACTGTATGTGTGTTGGGGGTCTCATATCATCTGGTGTATGCTGTCTGTTTGGTGGTCTAGTGTTTGAGAGATCTCAGGGTTCCAGATTAATTGCGACTGCTGATCCTCTTACAGGATCTCCTTGCTCCTCAGCTTCTTTCAGCTTTCCCTAATTCAACCACAGGGGTCGGCAGCTTCTGTCCATTGGTTGGCTGCTAATATCTGCATCTGACTCTTTCAGCTGCTGATTGGGCCTTTCAGAGGGCAGCCATGATAGATCCCTTTTTGTGAGTGCTCCATAGCCTGAGTAATAGTGTCAGGTCTTGGGACCTCCCTCTGAGCTGGATTCCACTTTGGCCCTGTAGCTAGACCTTCTTTTCCTCAGGCCCTTCTCCATTTCCATCCATGTAATTCTTTAAGAAAGGAACAATTATGGGTTAGAGATGAGACTGTGGGATGGCAAAGCCATTCCTCACTGTCTTCCTGCTGGAGGTAGACTCTCTAAGTTCCCTCTCCCTACAGTCAGGCATTTCATCTAGGGTCCCTCTCTTTGAGTCCCAGGAGTCTCTCACCTCCCATGTCTCTGGTGCATTCTGGGGGTGGGGCTCCACTCAACCTCTTATTTCCTGAGGTTGGCTGTTTACATTCTTTGTGCTGGTCCTCAGGGCCGCAGTCCTTTTCCCTCACCCAATAACAGAACAGATTCCACTCTCCCTCCCTCCCTCCTCCCCCTACCCATTCACTTTCCCTCCCAAGTCCTTCCCTCCAACCCAACTTGTGACTGCTTTCTTATCTCTCCCAAGTGGGACTGAGGCATCCTTACTTGGGCACTTCAGCTTGTTCAGCTTTTTGAGTTCTCTGGACTGTTCTGTTCTTGGGTAATCTGATTTTTTTTTTTTTTTTTTTTTTTTTTGCTAATATCCACTTATTAGTGAGTACATACCACACATGTACTTTTCGGTCTGTGTTACCTCACTCAGAATATTATTTTCCAGTTACATCCATTTGCCTGCAAAACTCAGAATGTCCTCATTCTTAATAGCTGAGTGGTATTCCATTGTGTAAAGGAACCACATTTTCTGTATCCATTCTACTGTTGTGGGACATCTAGGTTGTTTCCAGCTTTTGACTATCAAAAATAAGGCTGCTATGAGCATAGTGGTACATGTGCCCCTGTGACATGGTAGGGCATCTTTTGGGTATATTCCCAAGAGTGGTATAGCTGAATCTTCAGATAGATCTATTTCCAATTTTCTGAGGAACCTCCAGATTGATTTCTAGAGTGGTTGTGCCACTTTGCAAACCCATCAGCAACAAAACAGAGTTCTTTCTCCACATCCTCTCTTGTTGTCACCAGAGGTTTTGATCTTAGCCATTCTGATTGCTGTAAGGTAGAATTTTAGGGTTGTTTTGATTTGCATTTCTCTGATGGCTAAGGACTTTGAATATTTTTAAGTGCTTCTCAGCCATCCGAGATTCCTCAGTTGTGAACTCTCGGTTTAGTTCTATACTTCGTTTTTTGATTGGGTTCTGTGGTGTTTTTCGTGATTAACTTCTTGAGTTCTGTATATATTTTGCATATTAGCCCTCTATAAGATGTGGTGGTTGTGAAGACACCTCTTCATGTTAAAAGTATTGGAGAGATTTGGAATTCAAGGCCCATACTGAAACATAATAAAAGCAATTTACTGCAAACCAACAGCCAATATCAAATTAAATAAAGACATACCTGAAGCAATTCCACTGAAATCAGGGACAAGACAAGGATTCCCATTCTCTACTATAGAACTCAAAGTGTTAGCTAGAACAATAAGACAACAAAAAGAGATGAAGGGAATACAAATTGGTAAAGAAAAAATAAAGGCATCACTATTTGCAGATGATATAATAGTATAAATAAGTGACCCCAAAAATTCTACCAGAGAACTTCTCCAGCTGATAAACAACTTTGGCAAAGTGGCCGGATATAAAATTAACTCAAATAAATCAGTATCCTCCCGTTATACAAAGAATAAACAGGCTGAGAAAGAAATTAGGGAATCAATTCCCTTCACAGTAGCAACAAATAATATAAAATATCTTGGAGTAACTCTAACCATACATGTGAAAGACCTGCATGACAATAACTTCAAGTCTTACAAGAAAGAAGTCAAAGAAGATCTCAGAAAATGGAGAGATCTCTCATGCTTATGGATTGGCAGAATTAAAATAGTAAAAATGGTCATCCTACCAAAGGCAATCTATACATTCAATGCAATCCCGATCAAAATCACAGCACAATTCCTCAAAGACATGGAAAAAGCAATTGTCAAATCCATCTGGAAAGGCAAAAAACCCAGAATACGAAAACAATTCTTAACAATAAAAGAACAGTTGTGGAAATCACCATCCCTGACCTCAAGCTTTACTACAGAGCAAGAGTGACAAAACTGCATGGTATTGGTACAGATATAGACATGCTGATCAATGGAATAGAACTGAAGACACAGAAATAAAACCTCACACTTATGGTCATTTGATCTTTGACAATGACGCCAAAAATATACAGTGGAGAAAGAAACATCTTCAATAGATGTTGCTGGTCTAAGTGGCAGTCTGTATTTAGAAAAATGAAAACAGACCCATATTTGTCACCTTGCACAAAGCTCAATTCCAAGTGGATCAAAGACCTCAACCTAAAACCAGTTACATTTAGTCTAATAGGAGAGAAAGTGTAATGGAGCCTTGAACTCATTGGCACAGGGGGAAATTTCCTTAACAGAACACCAATGGCTCATGCTTTAATATCAACAATTGATAAGCTGGGCATGGTGGTGCACACCTTTGATCCCAGCACTTGGGAGGCAGAGGCAGGCAGATTTCTGAGTTCGAGCCCAGCCTGGTCTACAAAGTGAGTTCCAGGACAGCCAGGTCTATACAGAGAAACCCTGTCTCAAAAAAAAACAAAAAACAAACAACCAAAAAAAACAAAACAAACAAACAAACAAAATAACAACAACAAAAATTGATAAATCAAACCTCATGAAACTGGAAATCTTCTATAAGGCAAAGGATATAACCAATAAGAGAAATTGACAGCCTACAGATTGGGAAAAAATCTTCAACAAATATCTTTTTAAAACTTATATGAATATATTCACAAATAAATAACTATTTGGTATATTTAATTCTGTAGCCCCAGGATGCAATCATACTTTTTCTAATATATTAATATAGAATAATATTCAATTTTCTATGCACTGTATGAATTGTCTACATTACATGGACTATATGAAGTTTGTTTCTCATGGGTATAGTGATAATATGATGAAAAGTCTGCTGTTAGCTCTACAGTTCACAGATGACATTATAGGCTGAGAATATTGTGCATGCATATTTGCAACAGTTGGCTAAGAAAGCATATCCACGTATGCTCAATCCAGTTTCTACATTTCCTGTGTCCATCATGTAGTTCTGAAATTGAATGCTTTCCTATCAGCCTCACAGAGGACACTTATTTCTGCCATACTGTAGATCATTTGTTATCATAGTTATGAGTATATATTCAAATAATTTTCACTTTTATTTTTAATATCATATGAGCACATTTTTTCATAGGTCTTCCTTCTCTCTCCCCCGACCCCATACCTCCGTCACTCACTTGTTTGATTTATGCTCATCTATATTTTACAGCAAAAAGTTATTTTGGAAATTGAGAGGAATTGTGATATTTTAAATTCTTTCCTGTAATACTTCTTTTCTTGGTCTTGGCATAATATGCTCCAGCAGAAGTGAGAGATGCTGGATCTGTGGGTAGTCATGAATCTAACTGTTTACAGAAATTTCCTACCTATTCCATTATGAGCAATTAATTTAGTTGTCCAACTGTGTTGTGATGCAGAATCTATACCTACAGTCACATTTGCAGAAAGTATTATATGAAGTAGTAATTTCATGAGAACACTGTCATGAGAGGGAAGCAGCAAATGATGATGATTATGATTAGTGTTGATTATCCTCCATGGAGAGTGGGTCTACTTTCTGGAATTCTACCTCTGATTTCTAACAAATGGGAGCCTGTAAGAAAGAATAGTAGAATGACAAATGGTTTCCTATGTGGACTGTAATGAAATTGTAACTGTGGTATTTTATAACAGTTCTATCTTTACCTCATTCAGCAACAAATCAGAGGCACAGACAATTTTAATTACATGCGACTCATGGAAATAATAAATGATCATTAGCAAACATTGCCAGTGATTATCATGGGCTTCACACAGATTGTTGGAAATGAACTTCAATTTATTGGCTGGGGTTTGCAGACATAAGCATAAGGCCACATTCATCAGGTGGAGCTCCTGGGAATCTGTGGAGTGTCCATGTGGACTGACCACATCCCTTGCTGGGGCTCAGACTGCTCGTGTTAGAAAACAAGCCTAGTAATATTAAATGTTAATAAATTATCTATCAGGTCACAGTTATTGTGGAGATTTCTACATTAATTAAGCTTTCACATTAGAAGAGCAAGTATGTAATCTAATGGGTGTTTGCTCCATTTTCACCAAAACACTGATGAACTTGTGCAGTGTGATTCTGTGGCTGAAGCTGCTTTCTGCCAACAGCTGCAGTTCAAATGAAATTAGGAGTAATTATTTAAGTAAAAGTGTATGAATATTTAACTTTTCTAATACAATAAAATTGGATACACATAAATATTTTAGAAAGAAATCATAAAAATTTCAGCTTTAGTTAATTAAAAAACTATTAGTTTCTAGTTAAGTTAAATAGCATTAACACAGAAATGTGTCAGAGCTCATATGATAGGAGGCTAGAGAAATAACCTTTCTTCTCTCAAGTTGTTTTGGCTTGTGCATGATGAAACTCATGCACATCTCTCATCCAGAGGATACTGCTAGCTCAAATAGCAGAGGAAAGAGCAGTAGCTGCCAGCTTCTTCAAAGGAACTGAAGTCTAAAGCAAAACTACCTGTGTTATTAATGAAAGACTTCAAGTGTCCATGAAAACGTAATGCTATCGGTGGGCAGAGGTGAATAGCTAGACATACAGATGCATGTGGGGGCAAGAGAGATAGAGACAGAGACAGAGACAGAGACAGAGATTGAGAGATCACTTTCAGCACATGTAGTACAAAAGATTAGAGATCAGTTTTCCCACATCCAGGTATATCTTCATAGGGATATCTTCATCTTTAACAACTGATGTCATTTATAATATATCCTGCAGTTTTTTATGATGCAGAATTCTGCACATTGCATACAGGTATACCTCAATAAAACTGTAAATCTTACTCCATATATAAAATTCTGTTAAGTTATAAAATATTATAAAGTATTTGATTTGTTACAAAGAATTCATTTTTAAATCAATGACACTATTTTGTTTGATTAATGTTCTTTAGAAACTAAATAATAATAAAACCTATAATTAAAGTAATTAACATTAAATATTTCCTTAAATTATTTAATAAATGCCTGATACAACATATAAATAATTTGCATGCATTTTTTTGTGCCAATTATTTTTACAAGTAATGAAAATCAAGATAGGAATTAAATCAAATAGGAATTAGTTATTTAAGACATATCATTTTGGAATTATTCATCCATTATCAATACACCAGTGACAGTAAAAATGTAAGTACATGGATTCTTATGTCAAATTCACTAGTTTTGGCAAATATTTTTGCCTTGCCAGCTATTTAATCTTGTTTCTTCTCCTCCTTTTATTATGTGTAAAGTAGATTAGATATGCTACACAACTGCTCATGTTGCATGAGGAATAAATGAAGTAAATGAACTACACTATGAAACAGTATATTTTTATCTACTAATTTTTACATTTACCTAGTTTTTAGTATTTTTTGTGTAGTTTATATATTCCAGATGTTATGATTAATACAGTATTATCACCTGCTTTTTTGCATATGGACACCAAAAGATGAGCATTATCATTAACAGATTGTTTAACTTGACCTGTAACTTCTGGTGGAGAGTAATAGTGGAGTTGAATTATAATTTTCATCTGTTGGTTTCAAACTTGACATTCATTTTTGCCATACTCAATTTACTCAAATGGCAGTATATATATAACTGAAAAAGAAATCCTTGAATTATTTCAGTCTTACAGAAGTCTGGGAGTGCTTTAACATGTGAGAGTATCAGTCATTGGGAGAACTGGGATGGATAACTTATGGTTTTGGTACTCAAAGTTTTTCTCTTTGGGTTTTTTGTTATTGTTGTTGCTTCTGCTGCTGTTGTTGTTGTCATATTTGTTTCCTCCTTTATTTTCAACGTCCCTTACCTTTACATCTATTGACTACTGATATTTATTTCTCATTTGTAACATTTTGTTCATTTTTCCTTTTAGAACATTCCAAGGTAAAACAAGAGTTGGTTTAGAGATGAAGTATACAGCTACAAAGAGAAAAAAAAAATACCAAGTTGTTTTAAACTAAAAATAACCCACTCACAAACCTTCCAACCTCAAATGTTTCCTGCCTTCAGATGTGCAGGAATAGGGTAGAACACAGATTGAAGGGATGACCAACCAGTGACTGGCCCAATTTGAGACCCATCCCATCACTGTACAGTGACTTAGCTGGGCAGGTTAAGTGGAGCAATACAAAGTATAGCTGCACGAACCAGAGGAACTGACCTATTCAGCCTCAGTAGGTTCTCCTTGGATTCCTGCCATGAATTTCCTCAGGGACAGAATGTAAACTGTAATTCAAATGAACATTTTGCTCTCTCATTTGCTTTTGGTCTAAGTCTATGTTAAAGCAGCAGGGAAATTTTTAAGACAGCATTTGAGTGAACTACCAAATAGTCTATTAATAAACTTTGTCATTGAACTAATACCTGGAATTATCAAATTTTAAAGTCAGTAATACATGTTACTCCCAATTTTTGGGATTCCTATCCTTGACCTTTTGGACTTATTGTTTTAGAACTATAGGTATGTAACATTCTATAGTAAAAAAAAAAATTGGGACAGAAACTATATCAAATGGTGAAGAATCTGGATAAAAGGGAATGAAGAAGGGATCCATAAGCCATCTCAAATCTGAGCCTCAGTGGCCGAATCCTCCCAAACAGGCCCCACTTCTAAATGTGTCTGCAATATTCTAAGGCACAGCTTTGGGAAATGAGACTCCATTTCTCTTTGGGGAAAGCTCAATATCTGAACTTTAGCAAACATATTTTTTGAGTAAGCAAAATGGATGGGTGTAGCTGAGAATGATAGGGAATATATATATATAATATCAAAATCCAGGAGATATTCTAAGGCAGCGTTTTATTTTCTGGTAACCATGTATGGTTCAAATTTTAGAAATTTTGGAATATTTGCATAGGTTTTACTGGTGAAATAGTTCTCATAAGTACATGGGAAAATATGAAATGACGAACCATCCAAAACATGTAAGCATCAATGTATTACCTAAAGAGTTTAGGGATAAAAGAAGAAGGAGAGAAGAGGGTAGAGTAATAGTAAGAATCACTGAAAAAGTAATAAGAAATTGTAATATTACCTGTCTTTCTAAAACAAATCTATAATAAAGATAGTATGTGCATAAAAATAAATATAAAATTTGAGTGAAATTTTCATATCTGTGATGAAAATGCTCCCTCCAAGGGCCAAAATCATTTAACAAGAACACTAATACCTATAATGAGAAGGTTCTTTTGAGTACCCAAAATATTATAAGCTATTCTTATTTTCTTTGCTTGACTCATAAAGACTTAAGATAAGTCACTAGCTGTTGATACCATACACTTTAAACAGAGAACTTAGATGTTTCTGAGCTTGAGTTGAGCTGAATGCCTCTCTAAAGACAATTGTTCATATCTGAAAGCATCACATAGGCTTCCAAATGAGGGATGTCCTATCTATCTATGATTCCTATGTTGTACCTCAATAACCAGCATGGCACAATAATCCTAAGGGTACAGTAGTGATATGAACACCATATTGTTAATAGTAGATCTGCGCTTGGATATAAGACCTTCTCAACAACAATGAACTCAAGGTGGTTATGAGAAACCTAAACTCAGTGCTGCTAAAGTCACTGATGTTAAAGTCATTTCTTATAGAAGTCACTACAATCACTGTCATAATACCTAATCTCATTCTCATTCTACGTATTTGTCTTTGTATCCTGAGATAAGTATTAGTCTTCAAAATTCATCAGGGAAACTTCTCTTTTTAACAAATGGAGACTATCATAGAGAACAACAAACAATAAAATTAAAGAGTATAGAGCCCAGTCCCATTAGAAACATCTACAAAACAAAAAACAAAAACAAAACAAAAACAAAAAAAATTCACAGTGAATGCTCAGGAAACACTGAAGAAGTTGTGGAAAGAAAGTAAGATCGAGAGAATTGGAGTTGCAACCATGGATTCTGTATGGGTTTGCACTAAGCCCTCTGGACACAAGCTGTGATTATTAAGCTTGTGGCTTTTGTTGAACTCCTAACAGTGGTACTGGGCTGTCTCTAGCTTTTAACCTGGTCCTGGGACCTTTTTCCCCTACTGGTTTGCCTCATCCAGCCTTGGTACAAGGGTTTGTATATTGTCTTATTGCATATTGTCATGCCCTGTAGTGTCTGGATGATAATCCTGAGAGGCATGCTCTTTTTAGAAAGGAAATGGAGGGCAGTGGATCTGGGAGAGAGGGAGATGGGAGTGGTCAGGAAGGAGGGGAGGCTGCAGTGGTGATTTATTGTACAAAAGAATGATAAAGTCAGAGGAGCAGGGAGTTTTCTGTGAGACTGTGCCCCTGAGTTATGTCAGATACTTCAAGTCTCACCAACGTAGCTGCCCAGACACAAGCAGAGCACGGACAACCGCAGATATGTCTGGTTTTGCATTACACATTTTATATTTTCACCCTTGTGTATACACTGATAAAGCTCAATAAGATTTTTCACATTAGAAAATTTAGATATATATTCTTGAAAGCTGGCTTACTTGTAACAGTGTAGCAGTATTAAAGTAGAATTTAAAAGCAAAACTCTATGGGACCTTGATTATATTTTTACCAGCACTAGAATTCTGACCATTTTACTTGAAACCTATGAATCCTAACTTCATCCAACGATAGCTTTGTTGTATGAGTTGAGTAGGATGTTTAATGATTTTGTAAACTGTGAAGTATTATAGATGTGGAAGATCTAAGTACCACATTCTATAGTGTTAATTAGTAGCAGTCTAGAGATAGGAAAGAGAAGAATGGTCTTTGAACATAAAGTGTACAGGATGATTTTGGGAATCAGCATGTTCTATGTAAAAATGTGATTGTAACTACAATATTTGGTATACAGGACAAAGATAACTTATAGGAGATTTAAATTTTCACTTGGGAATAAAATGAGACAATCTCCTTTTAATCTCACTCAATATGCATGTTTTTATAATTTGGAATTACAGAGAGTTAGGAATGCACTCAGTAATAGAGTGCTTGCCAAACATGCACCAGGTCCTGTGTCTAATGCCCAGAACCACAAGTTAACAAGAAAGTCATGTGAAGTGGTTCTGAGGTATGATTGATATATGCCATATCATACGCAGCACTGCATATGAAGAACTGACTTAGATATATCCTGGGGTCTGAACCAAAATCAGAAAAAAAAAAAAAAGAAAAAAGAAAAAAAGTCAAGGATATGTACTATGATTCTTTTTTTTTTTTTTTTGATTTTCATAAGAATTGAGACATCTATTTAGAATTTCAGTTAGTTGGAAATTTTCTATTAATTGAAACTAAATTAACCTTACTTTCTTTAACCCATGAATCTCTGAGCTATAAGGACTATATAATTTTCATGATGAAAGGGAGATTTCTGGACTACTTTTTTCCTGAAGGATGAGAGAGGAGAAAAACAGGAAGTATTTTTCTATTGTACCTCTATGTTCACCTGAAAAGCTACTGACTAGGAAGAGAAGTTTGAAGTGAATAGGACCACAGCTACCAAAATTGTAGGTTCTGAGGACCAACTACAGCAATTCTAGAGCATTATATACCTTTCTGAAGGGGCACAAGTCATAACAAACTTGGTCCATGTACCAAAACGAAAACGTCACGGACTGAGAATTGAATGCCCCGACTCACTGTGGAGGACAAAGAACATAGAAATAGTACAGCATAGGCTACAGGCATTGCTAAATATATGAGATTCCCAAATCATAGTGTTCTTCAAAGTTTTTTCTCTTTCCAGTTTCATGAATAGGTAGGGAAGGATATGAGTGATTTTTATCCGTTCTCATCTCTCTATGCCTCAGAAAATAGAGTTCAAAATTCCTTTCAGAGTACAGAGACTTAAAGAGCCAAATTTGTGCTAACGTAAATGTTATTAAGAGTGTATTAATTTAACAAAGACTCATTATGGGTAAGAAACTAACATCATCAAAGCCTAAACATAGCCTCAGTAGTACACACCTGTCACACAGATACTGATTTGAGATGTTAAGGACAGAGTATCAGGAGTTCAAAGCGTTTTCCCTCCATAGGATGCATAGTAAGATGAGACTCCACCTAAACCTCATAATCCTCAAACAAATATAAATAACAAGTAATAATCACAAAAGTATGCTGATATCACTAAAAGATTATGTAATCTACTCAAAATGAAACTACATATGTGGAAACTTTTATTCTAAGAGGCATAAAATACATTGTTCACCTCACATTTTAGTACTTAACTGAAGGCAAAGTGACATTTTTTAACTGTCTCACAGTTTCATTATATCACATTCTATTTTGTAAAGACTTTCAAAAAGTTGTTCCTCAACACTGTGTTCTAAATTGTGGGTTTTAAAAATCACCACTAATGATTTATTCCATTGATTGAAGTGCTTAAAGGACTCAGCAGTAAGATGATGAGCATTTCTGGGATACAATCTGTGTGATAATTGAAGTCTTCAGAAAAACTGTCAGGAACATTTCTAGCTGTACTTTATTGCAAAAAGAAATGCCTCTTGATAGTCTAGATCTAAGCAATGCTATCTGTAATCTAATTTTCTCATCTTTGTTAAAGTTGAAATAAAATTATATTGTTAGAGTAATGGAGAATAGAAACATAAAAGCTTAGAGTTTTGAGAACATATGCTGTTAACAAAAAAACAAAAAATAAGACTCTAAAATCTTAGACTTTTGGATCTGGTGGATTACGGACATGAGGTCTCAGTGATGAGCATTTTAGTGAGTGTGTGCATATGTGTGAGTGTGTGAGTGTATGAGTGTGTGTGTGTGTGTGTGTGTGTGTGTGTGTGTGCCTGTGAAAGAAAAATTAAATTATTTCTCTGAGGTTTAATGCATAGTTAGTAATTGTATAAATTCCATTATCATCTAATATTTTCTACTTTAGCATACACATATTAAAACTTTTCTCATAGTCAGAATTTGAAAATAATCATTACTATTAAAGGTTGGAAGATCAAAATACTGCTCAATCCCAATATGTCTCAGAGCAAATGAGAGATGCATAGAGTTTATATGTCATATATTCAAGATTCTAGTTTATGGTTTGTGCTGTTGTTAAACTCTCAATGGTACTATCACTGATGGTAGTGACCCATGTAAGTAACTATGACTCATATGTCTTGTTATGCTTTCTGTCACAGCTAATTAATACATAAACTCAGTTTATTTCAAAATGGAAAGCTTGCGGGATGACTGGTACTCCTCACCCATTTCCAGAAAGATCTGTATGTAGGAGAGCTCACAGGAGCATGAATAATAGTCTCAAATTTTCACTATCATTTCAAATACTGTTCAATATTAAATTATAAATCAGTAAAGTCCATTAAATACATACATTGAACCTGTCCAGGCTCCTCAGTGATACCATTAAGTGACAGCAATGAATTCTACGATTTGTAACTTTGTGAAATTCAATATTGCTCTCTATCATGGAAGACAAAGTTTCTCATATATGTTTTCCTTGAATTGAAAAGAAAATTAATCATGACTCCAAACTAAAAATAAATAGACATATCTTCATGTGCTTATCCAGTTCACTAATGGGTATCATGTGTACTCTAATTTTTTCACTGCATTATACCTTATATTTTCTAAACTCAGTAGCACTTAAGTATTTACTTTACTTTCATCTCCATGAAAACATGATGTAAAAAAACTTACCACCTTACATAGAAGGAGACTCACAGTCTTGAAGGGAGTGATCTTAGAAACTCAGCTGAGGATGCTGTGGGCTGCTCCTCACACAGCTCAAAGGTATGAGCTCTGCTATCTTAACTTGATAGTCTGTTATTGCTGGTTCACCTGACCCCAATCATTCTTTACGTCTCATCTTGAATTATTGTATTTTCCATCACTCCACACCATCCTGTAACACAAGGAATATTTAAATTTTGAGATAAAATTTCCAGTATTTGTAAAGGAAATGGACCTATAGAAATATAGTGTTTCCAGGTACAATGTAGATAATGAATGCCACATAAGAGAGAGCTAAGGACTTTATTTTCAAGTTGTTCTCTCTCGTTCTTCTTTTGTTTCTTTGTAGCAGATGTTAAATATAATAAAGTCATGTCCCGAGCTGTCCTTGTCTCTTCTTATGAAGCCAGGAGCGATGTCAGATAACTTAATGACGCAGGTGTGAAGCCTTGAACATGACACAATGCCATTGTATTGGTTGCTGAGGAGTCATGAGAGATACTGATGACAAGGTGCAATCAGTGTGTCTGTGTTGCATAAGACAGCAATTTTCACATTCAGAAAGGCATCTATATTCTTTCTCAAAGCAGCTATCTTTAAAAGACCAAGTTTTAATTGGATTGGGTTTTATTCCTTTACATCTGTTTGATCAGTCTATGATGCTTTCAATAACTTTATGTTATTTCTCATTTGTAAAATTCTTTCTCAGATAAAGCTGTTTAGGTAAAATTTTAAACAAGAGTATGACCCCCTTTCTGTAAAAGAAATCCATTAAATAAAAACTCAAAATGTGTGAAACTAATTGTCATGCATAAATTGAAGATTCAGTCTTTAAGAACAATAAATCATTACAGAGCATAATTTAAATATTTGATTACGTGAGTAAGGAGAATACTTACTAGATAAGACTTAAAAGTTTCATAGGATTAAAAAGTTGGACTGTGAAAACTGTACCTGAATGTTTTTAAGCTGAATAAAGACAATATTGATGGGAAGGTAGCAACAGGCCATATGTGACTCATCCACTGCAGTCACAGGACCTGGCTTTGCTTCCTGGGACTCTGTGTAGTTACCTGCCACTCCTGAGTCCATTGTCATTCCACAAACCCTTTTTCTGCATACCAATGTTGATGTAGTTACAATAACATTTAGCTCTGAATGGAAAGAATTCTATGATTGGTACATATAAAATAGCTTACTTCAGTTTCATCTTGGCATGCTTCACTTCTACTGGACATTTTCTTTGGTGAGTATTTTCTTTCCATACTATTGGAGTATAATAATAAACTTGAATTTAAATGTAAATTTCAACATTTTGTCATATGAATACTTATGAAACTAATACTACAATTGATGACAGTGAACGGATATGACAGCGGAAAATGATTGTCCTGTTCAAATACACTTGAGGATTCTGGCTTTAAACAAAACAAATCAAAACAAAAGAAAGCATATAACTACTAAGACTGGCATCTATGGACCACAGTTACACACTGCAAATAAATGTTCTAGGTCATAAGAAACCAATACTTTGTTTACTATCATATTTATAATAACTCAAATACAGAAACAATTTGAGCTTCTAATGAGGGACACATTTGTGTTAAATATATTGTATATATTAACATATTAAATATATAGGTATATATTATTAATTAACACAAACATTATATATATATATATATTCAATATTGATCAGCCTGAAGAATTAAAGAATACTTTGATTTAAAATAACATGGAAAAACTTGCAGAAATATGGCACATTCTAAATGTAGAAGGAAATATTGCAGACAAAACCAAACCAAAACAAACCAAAACAAAAACCCATGCTCTGTTCTATATATGCAAAGAAATTATGTAAGTATCTTGAGCAAAGAATTGCATAGTGATCATCAAGAACAGTTAAGAGAAAGGAGTATCTCTGTCAATGTAGTACATTTTATATATACAGTCTGAATTCATATTTTTGACATTTCATAAAGGGCAAAACATTATTTTAATGATACCTTATTGAAGTCTTTAACTTTACTCAGAGTAGATTTGAAACATTCTTACCATCAAAGAGATAAAATGGTTTCTTTGTTATTAGATTCATTTTTCCCATTTGATTGTTAGCAATGGCATGCCACTCTAAAATAAATAGCATTAGAAAAGTAGAAATAGACATGCTAATTAGATAAATTAGTTTCTTATGTAATGTATATTACAATCTTATACTTTGCACCATTTATACACAATTTCATTAAGAGAAATTTTATGCTCACAGGAACGTGATATGAATGTCTCCTGAGAGGATCTGCCAGAGCCTTACCTATACAGATGTGGATACTTGCAGCCAACCATCAGACTGAACAGGCAATCCCCAATAGAGGAGTTAGGGCAAAGACTGAAGGAGATGAACTAGTTTGCAACTCATGCAGATTCCAACAGAGGAGTTAGAGGAAAGATTGCAGGAGCTGAATGGGTTTGCAGCCCCACAGGAAGAACAATAATATCAACCAACCAGACCCCTTAGAGCTCCCAGGGATTAAACCACCAGTCAAAGAGTACATATGGAGAGACTCATGGATCCAGCTTCATATGTAGCAGAGGATGGCTTTCTCTGGCATCAAAAGGAGGCAAGGCCCTTGTTTCTGTGAAGGCTTGATACCCCAATGTAGGGGAATGTTAGGGTGGTAGGGCTGGTGTGGATGGGGGAGTACCCTTGTGGAGGCAGGGAGGAGAAGGGTCTGATAGGAGTATTTGGAGAGGAAATCAGGAAGGGGGATAATACTTGAAATGTAAATACACAATGTAACCAATAAAAAATCTAAAAAAAAAAAAAAAAAAAAAAAAAAAAAAAAAAAAAAGAAAGAAAGGAAAAAAGAAAGATTTAATGCAGATGTAAAAGTTTATTAAGAACACTGTTGTTTGGAAAGAGTAAAAACTGTTTTCTCATTAGATACAAATGAATGAAAATAAGTAAATAAATATTTATAGAATGAATCAAATAAAATAAGTAAAACATCATCCAACTAGCAAAATCTTAGGAAAAATACCAGATAAAATGCTAAAACTACAAAAAAGTTTTACAAAATCCAAACATTACTTAAATACATTAATATAACCAATTAAACTTTAGTGCAAGAAGAGACACAGGAGGAAATAAATAAATTTCAGAAAGATAATATTTTAATAATCCAAGAATTAGTGACAGCAATGTACAATAAAAACGGACAGATGGTAGGAAGGATGGAAGGACATAAAGGAGCCACAATATTTTAACACTGAATTTATGCTCTGAATACAATAGATTTGTTTTAGTATTGACATCATACACATTGGCAATAATTTACATATTTACACAAGCAAAGCTAAGGATTCACTGCTATTTATTTTATAATTTGGCTTCTTATGATAGTATCTTGTTACTGAAAATTAGTTTTAGCAGATAGAAAACATTAGATTTGCCATCATCTGAAATAGATGATATTTGTGTAGTGATTGATTCATCTATACCATTTTTATTAGCAAGGCTATGAGGCAGCACTGAATGGCCTTCTGGATCTGAGTTGAAATTTGTAAAATATAGTATAATTTGGAAGTATAAAACTGATAAAACTGGAAGTTCTTATTACCATCTTAGTACATTAACCCTTGCTTTACTCCAATATTTTCCAGTTTTACTTGAAAATCCCTTTAATATATTTTTAAGACACCTAGAGGTATTAATTTAGTCACAGTTACACCAAGGAGAACACAGATGTTGCATTTTGTGAATAACATCTGCTGAAACAGCTGTTGTCACCGTTTTAAGTTCAAGTCATTGCCAAGAAAGCCCTTTTCCCCATTGCTTTATTTGTTCATTTTGGGAGAATGATCTGGGACCAAGTGCCAATGCTAGATGTGATGATTACAGTACAGAGTGATTTGGTGGGTCTCAAATGGGCCTTCATGTCATTGCAAACCGAACTGTTTGACTTGCTGCCAGGGCACATTGGAGTGTACTTTATAGATACACTGCAAGGCTCTGTTAACAGTGTTGAAATGTGCCTCAGTGAAGATGACTGTAAACTCTGCAGTGAAACCTGCTGAAAAACCAGTCATTTAAGCAGAATGGCCAGCCAACAAGGCTCGAGATGCAAGCAACACCTCAAGTTTGACACAGACAAAGGAAATACGTTCAATTTGAGCAAGAGACTCAATAATGTTGGCAAGAAAAATAAACAATCACATCTAGGTCAGATGTCTGTCTAATTCCTGTCATTGTTCATTTTGTCAAACTTTTACAAACCCATACATGGCTTAGTAGAGGGAACCTCAACTGAGGATTATCTTCATCAGTTTGACGTGTGGGTATCTCTAGGGAACCTTTTCTTGAATTATGACTCTTAGGCAGTGCTATATCTAGGCGGCGGTTCTGTGGTGTATAAGGAAGGCAGCTAAGCAAGTAGAAGGAAGTAAGTCACTTTGCTGCATTTCTCCTTGGTCTCTGTTTCAGTTCACACCCTACTTGATTTCCTGCTTTGACTTTCCCCAGTGATAGGGAAACAATAACAATACTAAAATAAAACTTTTTTCTCCTCAAGTTGCTTTTGGTCATGATATTGATCACAGTAACAAAGAAGCATACTAGTGTTGCCACACATTTAACGTTCTGTTTAAATCTAATTTTGCAAGTAAAATTTAAAAGTTAAGCATTATAGTCACTTGGTTTATACATAAAGATTAAACAGATATTCTAATATTAACCATAATTTTTACCAATTTTTCTCCATGAGAATGGGACCAAATATATAATTATTTCTTTTGTACTTTGTCTCACAAATGTAACTTGCATTAGAAATGAACAGTAATTTGAAGGAATTCCTTCAGGCTATTATGACCTAACCATCAAGAAAAATAGAAGCTGAGTCTTGATGGTAAGTATAATAAATTCAACTATTTAAACTGTGATACAAACATGTTCCCTCTAAGGAGCAGGATATAGAAAAAAAATAGTTCTAGGTACAAATACTGAACAACCTATATATCATTGACTTGTAAATCTATCCATTTAAAAATTGATTTAAATACAGTAAGGGGTTAAATGTCTTCTCTTTTAAGGTAAACATGACACTTTCATAGTATTTATGCTATGTTTGTAAAGTTTCTTGGGATCACATATTTGTACTTGCTTCAACTAAGTCTCTCTCCATGAACAGGCTATGAACTACTAGTGATAAGAGTGTTACCGAGATGCTATAAAAGAAAATTCGAGTATACTTATGCAGTTTTAACTTTATAGAATGTAACTTGGATGAGTTTTAGCCTTGAAATATTAAGATTTAGAACATGATATAAATAAATATGGATGAAAGTTATAAAGATGGTAACTCTTATATTAAAATAAATAAGATGTTCTAGAGCAGTGGTACTTTCTTGTCCTGTGGGTCACAACCCCTTTAGCAAACGTATGTTCCCAAAAATATTTACTGTAACATTCATAACAATAGCAAAATTACAATTATGAAGTTGCAATGAAAGTCATTTTGTAGTTGGTGGTCCCAACCTTCAAGAGAAAGTGTATTAAAGCATTGGGAAGTTTTAAAACCACTGTTCTAGAGGGAAGTACCTAAGTCATTGGAATCATAAAGGGCCTTCCTCCTGCTTATTAAAAGAAAAAAAGTCTGCTTTGTTATGTTCTGTTCTTCCTGGATATGGCTCATGGTCCATATTTATAGTGATGCTGTTTCCTTATTTCCTTTCTGCTTCTCTTTCTACATATTTAAACCTCTGATTATCCTTTACTATATGTGCTGGCTGGTTTTGTGTGTCGACTTGACAAAAGATGGAATTATCACAGAGAAAAGAACCTCAGTTGAGGAAATGCCTCCAAGAGATATAGCTGTAAGTCATTTTTTCAACTAGTGATGAAGGGAGAGTGCCCAGCCCATTGTGGGTGAAGCCATCCCTGGGTTGGTGGTCCTGGGTTCTATAAAAAAGCAAGCTGAGCAAGGCAGGGGTAGCAAGCTAGTAAGTAACATCCCTCCATGGCCCCTACACCAGTTCTTGATTCCTGATCTGCTTGAGGTCCAGTCCTGACTTCCTTTGGCGGTGAACTGCAAAGTAGAAGTGCAAGCTGAATAACTCTTTCCTCCCCAACATGCTTCTTGGTCATAATGTTTTATACAGGAAGAGACACCCTGAATAAGACACTATACTACACACAAATGTGACTTCATTGTTCTCCCTAGTTTAAAATTTTACAGATGCCATACAGAAGTTGATATGAATGGACTTTTTTGCTAATTTTTGTCTTAGAAAACTATGCATATCGTCAGGTTCACTCTTAAAATGTGGGTACCGTATACAAGTATTACATGCTACAGAAAACTAAGACTCCCTAAAAAAAATGGTTATTGTGAGGAAGGGTGGGAATAGAGAGGAAAAGGAACAGTATGCATCATACAGGAAAGAAATGAGACAATACAGGGAGAGGGCAATTGATTATGACTGGGAAAAAAAAACCTACAAATAAAAGGTAAAGGACAGTTCCATGAGTAGGTATGGGGGAATCCTTAAGTAATGTATATCTAAAAGCAGAAGATGCTAGTTTTTGATCCTCAGAAAAGAGGAAAGCTGGGGAGAAGTTTAAAAGTCAGTGATTCTCAAGGACTAAGGGGGGAAAGAATGAGCATATAAAGCAAACATTTATGGCTGTTGAAAAAGACTTATTTAAAACTAGAGCATAAAGGGGTGTGTGTGTGTGTGTGTGTGTGTGTGTGTGTGTGTGTGTGTGTGTGTGTGTGTNGTGTGTGTGTGTGTGTGTGTGTGTGTGTGTGTGTGTGTGTGTGTGTGTGTTTGCATTTTCAAAATTCATAAAATATGCATCCCATGAATTAATTTTGATTTCATTAGATGAACATGTGTCACTGTAAATCTTTCAATAGCTATAAACTTCAGTGAGTGTCTTGGGTTGACAGTTATGTGGGGATGAGTACCCAAAATTTTATTCATTCCATGCAGTATTCAGTAGACCCAAAACTTCTCTGAGAAAACTTAGTATGTAAGAGGAAAGTGAAAACAGAAGAAGGAAGGAAGAGGGTAAACAGAGATGGAAGTAGTGGCAGTTGGAGCAAGAATGACTCACACAGGCTCATATATTTTTAATGATTAATTACCATGGAATGATTTGACACTATCTTTGGTAAGATTAGAAGGACTGGTAGGAATTATGTCACATGGGTGGACTTTGAGGTTTTTGAAAGCCTGTTTAGGCCCAGCCCCATCCCCCTCTCTCTGCCTGTGGATCTACATATAGAACACTCAGCTAAGTCTCCAGCACCATGTCTGCCTAAAGGCTTCAATGATATTGACCATGATAATGGACAAACCCCTAAAATTCTAAGCAAGATCCTAATTAAGTATTTTCTTTTATAAGTGTTACCATGGTCATGGTGTCTCTTTACAGCTATAGAACAGTGAAGTATACAAGTGATCTGATAAGGGAAATGGAAGAAGGGGGAGCTCCTTAGGGAAGGAGAAAGCAATAAATATAAAAGAATGTGGAAAATGGATGAAGGTTAATGGCACAATGCAAGTGATCTGATAGAAGAAAAGAGAAATGCAGCGCATTAAGGCATGGGGGTAAATAAAGGAAAAGGATGAAGATAGGTAAAAAGTACAAATCTACAAAATTCTCCTACATATAACAGTCAGGAAACATTGTGGAAGAGGGGAAAGAATGATTTTATGATCCAGAGAATCAAGGAATTTTCTATAAGATGGTGTCCTAAGAATGCCAGAGAATGCACCCAGAAAATCTTAGCAACATGACTGTCCAAATATGAACAGAACAAGAAAAATAACAACAAGTATGCCTCACTTGATGGGGGAAAGCTCAGGAAGCTTCAGATTTATACAAATAACTACAGGGAAATGAGTAAAGGTGGGAGTGGGGGAGGAGATTCTGTCCAGGGAAAAGCATACCTATTAGTTGTGCAGTACCAGGTAATCAGCTGAATTATAAACAAGTAACATTATA
The DNA here is from genome assembly GCF_900095145.1 of Mus pahari. Classification (NCBI taxonomy): domain Eukaryota; kingdom Metazoa; phylum Chordata; class Mammalia; order Rodentia; family Muridae; genus Mus; species Mus pahari. Next base: position 8,791,547 of record NC_034593.1, on the reverse strand, counting down.
TGTACTAAGTGGGTTATATTTAGAACTATGTATGTATTTATAAATTCATAAATACATGTAATGATGAAAAAAGAAGCCAGGAATTTGAAATGGAGGGCTGGGAAATATAGGAGGATTTGGAGGGAAGAAAGTAAGTAGAGAAACATGGTAATTAAATTTTGATCTCAAAAACAATAACAAAATCAAAATATTTGTTAGCTAGAAATTTTGCACATGCCTAGATCCCCAACTCGCAGGAGGCAAGAGGAACATCAGCTCAGGCAATTAGTTGACAAACTGCTTTGCTAGATGTTGGTGTTTTAGTTCCTAAGTTCTTTAAATTGGGTGGAAAAACATGAAACCTTGAAAAGAGTGAATGATACTGGAGATGGCACTTCAAGCTGTTTTATTGCTCTGCCTCTGACTCCCTCACCAGACCTTAATTTCCACAAAAGAAAACACTTGGCCATGACATAAATACTTATCTATGGTTTATGAGAAACAGCAATCTGAGTGCTGTAGTTGTTTTGGAATTTAAAAGAATGTACTTTCCATTTGTGTATGTGTTTATTTATTTATTTATTTATTTATATTATTAAAAATTTTGTACAATGAAGAGAAAGAAAGGTAGATATAGAGGAGGGTAAGAAGAAGATAATGGCAGAATTAAAGTGGTCTGGGAAATAGGAAAAAATGAGTCTTCTTTTGGAGATGGAGAAGGACAGATACAGGAGAGAGAATTAGCTATTACAATAACAACATATTTGATTATAAAAGACATCAGGAATAATCTTATTAACTATTAACCAAAAAACCTATAGTGTATGTAATTCAATATATAAATAAACATACATAGTTTTTCCTTTTACTAAAAATAGATGGTGTTAGCACAACATAGCCTTATTATGTTTCCCATCCCTCTATCCTTACTAGTATCACCCTCTTCTTCTCCCATCATGATCCACTCATATTTGGTGGCACTTTTTAATGGTCAAGTATTATGGTTCTTAGATACTGAAAAGCCAAGATAAAAACAGATTATGTTTTATGTTTTGGGCGGATAAACCAAACAGCAGACCACGCCAAGGTGATTCCATGTGAGAGAGGTTTATTAAGCAGGGACAGGGAGTGGCGAAGTGGGTAGAAGGGTAGAGAAGAAGAGAGAGAGAAAGAGGAGAAAGAGAAGAGAAGAGAAGAGAAGAGAAGAGAAGAGGAGAG
>NC_034593.1:8788404-8790148 GCF_900095145.1 Mus pahari | reverse complement strand
TGTTATTATAAAAAGAAGGGGAGAAAAAGAGAGGGGAAACCAATGTTGAAGAAGGAATAGGGCATTGTCGTGTCTCTTAAGCTACTTCCTGCTGTTTAGGGGCATAGTNACTTTTCAGGGTATATCTGGTCTTCACCATCGGAGTTTGTATGGCAATCTTCTGAATCAGTTTCTCCTATGAACAGTGATTTCTTTGTGGGCAGTGGCTGGTAATCCTGTAACAGGAGCTGAATAACAGCTTGGTTAGAAATTTTGTACTTGTCACTGAAGGAATGTAGAGACAAGATTAATAAGACAAGGGGCGATTGAGACATGTTGTCTCTGGATGTGGATGGTACTTACTGGGAACTGAGCTGAGTTTTGTGGTAAAGCTTACTAGCAACTCCTATTCCCACCTGGGTTCCCATGGGTCATGGATGTAGAAGAAGAATGTCTTGCAGAATCAATAGAAGAAGTGATTAATCTGTGTTCCTAGCATGTGTATCTCACAAGACCAGTATGGGCAGCCCCCATACATTTCTGGCCATTTTCTGCAATAATNTTTTGTCTGGTCAAAGAGAAAACAGGTCTAAAGGTCATAATATGCAGATGGAGTAACAGATATAGGGATGATGTCAATCTAGATCAGTTCCTGACACCCAGCTATGGAGCAGTTTCCTGATCCTATTTGGAAAGTCTACTTGTTGTCAGCAGGTGTTTCTCAATCTTTGAATCTCCAGACGTATACCCTTGATGGAAACAAACAGTAGGGAAAAGATGAGAAGGCCACAACTAATCTGGTGTCTCATCCAGTGAGGTCGGGTTTGCTGTCAGAGTGAAGCCTCATTCTCTAAGATGGGAGACAAGACGGGTGATCTTCATGTCCTTTGGAGCTTAATGGAGCACGGTCCTGTTAGGGTTATGTGTATGAAGAGGAATCATCTTTAGGTGGGGGAATGAAGGGTTTTAGGTGNGACAGGTGGACCCAATGAGAGAGTCCGTCAAGTTTAGCAGCTGTAAGAGGTACGAGGATTACCTTAAAATGACCCTGCCATCTTGGAGAGAGAGTTGAAGGTTGATGACCTGGAGGAGATAAAAGGACTTGGTCTCCAATATTAACAGGTAATGGGCAGGAAGAAGAGTGTGGTCGAGGTAGGTGACCGTTAGCAAAGTTCTATAGGAGAGAGCAAAGATTGAGAGAGTAATGGAGTAAGCAAATGATCTGGAAGGGGAGAGAGCTTGGGAGGGAAGCCAGGAGTTAGGACTGAATATCCGTACATGAGTTCAAAAAGTGAGATGAGGAGAGGTCGCTTGGGGAGAGCTTGCAGTCTGAAAAAAGCAGGGGCAGGAGCTTTACCCAGACAAGATGAAGCTCCTGTGACAGGTTATNAGAAGAGATGATCTAAAGGTTAGTTTTTGACAGGTATGCCACAGGTGCAAAAGATGGTCCTATTTGGTGGCCCAAGNCTCCAAGGGCAAATCCCTCCTTTTCTGTTACATAGAGGGAAAAAGNACGAGTCAGGTCAGGAAGATGTAAAGCCAGGGCCCTAAGGAGGGCCTGTTGGAGCCTTATGGGTTGGGTGATTGTTAGTCTCAAATAGGTAACCTGAGGAATGGACAGTTGGACTTTAGAGGGTGAGGTCCTGTAGCCATGATTAGAAAGGAAATTTAGAAGAGCCACAGTGTCAGTCTGGATGATTTCTAAAGAGGGGCTACAGAGAAGGACATCATAGGTCAGAAGACAAGGCCTGTCCAAATAGGTGTG
>NC_034593.1:8780594-8787685 GCF_900095145.1 Mus pahari | reverse complement strand
GGAGGGTTATCTGGGAGTGATGCCACCCTGCTTTTGGTAACATGGGGGCAATCAATAGCCCAATGTCCCTCTTGATGGCACCTAGGGCATGGCCCCCTCGGCTTGCGAGNATTAGGGCAGGCTTTGCCTCAATGACCTTCTCGACTGCACCTGTAACAGGTGCCTGGTGGTCTCTAGGTAGAGGTCCATGAGGTTGGGGTGGCAGCTGGGGCTGATTGGACAGCCTTTGTCAGCATATTGTACTTCTGCTTGCGAACCCTCTCATCTCTCCCATGGTACACTTTGAAGGCCAGTGCCAGAACTTTTGCCTGTGGAGTCAGGGGTCCCTTCTCTAATTTTTAAAGTTTAGCCTTTATGTTGGGGTAGCTCTAGGAAAAGAAGTGAGTCATTAAGAGCTGTTTACCCTCTGGATTCTCAGGGTCCACATTGGTATACTGCAATAAAGCACCTTTAAGGCATACTAAAAACTGAGATGGATTTTCCTGTTTATCTTAGATACCCTCTTGAAGTTTTTCAAAATTTACTGGCTTTAAAACTGTTTTTCTCAGACCCGCCAAAAGACATGTAACAAACCTATCCCTGGCTAGAATACCACGTGTGGAATTATAATTTCATTGAGGATCCAGGTCAGGCACTATCTCTGCTCTGATTGGATGTGCTCTATCTGTTTGGTGAATCTCATCTGCATGCACTCTTGCTTGTTCCCAAACTCGCTTGCATTCCTCGAGAAGCAAATTGTTAGTAAGTATCATGTGTATATCATGAAAAGTCCCGAGGAGAGCTGGGGTTGAAAGGCCCTGGGGAGTCTCGTTGGGGGGAAGCCGAGGTAGCAGTTTGGGTTCTAAACGGCACAGAAGTAGGCCTACAGCGGAAAGGAGGTTGTTTGTACACTGGGTACAAGTATCGTAGTATTGTCCAGTGGGAGTTGTGCAGAGTTCATGGCTAACAGGAGTTGAGTTGGAGAGCAGGAAGAACACATAGCAGGATTGGAACAGGGATGAATGAAAGATTTTGCATAGATAACCTCTTCGCATTTACCAGTTTGCTGGCAGTATGTATTGGGATCTTTAAAACAACTGGATCCAGATCTTATTGTAAAGGAATATCAATTTTGATGCCTTCAAAGGAGGTGTGAACCTTAAGGACTCAGGGTTTTCTGAGGACACATGTTCTGGAAGTTCCTGGTATGTTATACCGGCGTCCCAGAGAACAACTCAGAAAACGAAAAGGAAATCAGCCAGGCTAGAGTGCCCAAGTCATCATGAGGACCTCTAGTGGCTACCCAGTAAATCCCAGACTTATTGTGGGAAGTGCTCTCTACCCTGGCCAGGGCTTTCTGTTGGCCATTGGGGGCCCATATGGAAAGAGCAACTTCTGAGAGCAGGATCCAGATGGGCAGTGTCTCCTATGCCAGCTGAGTCAGTAGCCCATAGTTCTCAGGCAGAACTGGTCAGGTTCTGTTCAGTGAACTGGAGGCCCCACCCCGCTGGCAGGCCCTGCCAATAGTATCTGTGCGAGAGGTTTTTGCGAACTGGTAAAATGGGAATGTGGAAGCCCAGCCTATAAGGTGCTGTGGAAATGGTGAAGCTCACTTAAAGTTTCTGTGCCCTGGGACAGCATGGGTCATGTGGTGGAAATGGTGGACAGATGTGCTCCTTGCTCCTCTCTCCTCACCCTCTTAGGCCTTTGCTTAAGACCAGGATCGGGATCTAGACCGATTGTCAGACAACTGCTTGGGGCAAAGGCTTAACAGCAGTTAATCCCTTTAACTGGGATTTAAAACACAAAGGGAGGTGGGGTCACCAGAAGTTCTGGCTCAGAGGGAGGAGGGAAAGTTGCAAGTGAGGCAATGGAAATCTTACCATGGATGTTGTATTTTGTACCTGCCGCTATGTCCATTGGGTGTCCCTCAGGCAACACCAGACACTGGTGCCTGCTGATTTTTTTGCTTATCCATTCTCCGGTTTCAGCACCAATTTTATGTTTTGGGCAGATAAACCAAACAGCAGACCATGCCAAGGTGATTCCATATGAGAGAGGTTTATTAAGCAGGGACAGGGAGTGGTGAAGTGGGTAGAAGGGTAGAGAAGAAGAGAGAGAGAAAGAGGAGAAAGAGAAGAGAAGAGGGGGGGAAGAGAAGAGGAGAAGAGAACAGGGAGGGGGTGATCCCCTAATTTATTTGGAGAATGATATCATACCAATGAGGGTGGGGACTGAGCCAGGTGACTTGTGGGATTGAGGGTCGTTGTCCTGGCAACGCAGGTCCAGGGTCACATGGTTAGGCCAGGGTTCAGAGTGTCCTGCTGCTAACAATTCACTCATATTTGGTGGCACTTTTTAATCGTCAAGTATTATGGCTCTTAGATACTGAAAAGCCAAGATGAAAACATATTAAAAGAAAAACAGGATGAGCTTGCAATCCCATCAGCAATGGAGAAATGTTCCTCTTTCTCCACATTCTCACCAATATGTGCTCTCACCTGAGTTTTTGATCTTAGTCATTCTTGTTGATGTAGGATAGAATCTCAGGGTCAATTCGATTTGCATTTCCCTGATGACTAAAGACTGAACTTTATGCTAAGTGCTTCTCAGTCATTTGAGATTCCAAACACTTTGGAAATCAGTCTGGATGTTCCTCAGAAATTTAGAAATAGATCTACCTGAAGACCTACTAAACCACTCTTGGGCATATAACCAAAAGGTACCCTGCCATGTCATAAGGTCACATGTTCCACTAAGTTCATAGTGGCCTTTTTGTGATAGCCAGAAGGTAGATGTCCCAAGTCAGATGTCCCACAACAGAAGAACAGATACGGAAAATGTGGTTTATTTACACAATGGAATACTACTCAGCTATTAAGAATGAGAACATCCTGAGTTTATCAGGCAAATGAGTGGAACTAAAAAATATCATCCTCAGTGAGATAACTCAGTCCATGCATGGTATGTATTCACTAATACGTGAATATTAGACGAAAAAATACAGAATGCCCAGGATAAAATCCACAGAACTAAAGAAGGTTAACAAGCCAAAGGGCCAAAGTGGTGATATCCCAATTCCATTTGGGAGGAGAGAAGAAAGCAATCATAGGGGCAGAGGGATGGACCTGCGTGAGAGAGGGAACAGGGAGAGGAAAAGGGGAACATGATCAGGTACTGGGGGTGATCAGAAGTGAAGCCTTGAAGGCCAGACAGCCAGCCAAAAATTAGAAACAGATAATCTTGCTAGGTAGAAGGTGGGGGAACCCCCTAAAATGGACCAGAGACCTGGGAGGTGAGAGGTGCTCAGAACTCAGAGGGAGGGATCTTAGATGAAATGCCCAACAGTGGAGAGAGGAAACATGTACAGTCCACCTCTAGTAGAAAGACTGGGCATTGAGTGGAGGGATGGGGTTGCCATTGCACAGTCAACAATTCTGACCCAGAATTGTCCCTGCCTAAAATACCTGCAGAGACAAAAGTGGAGAAGAACCTGAGGGAAAGGAGTTCCAGTGAACGGTCTAAATTTGGATCCAGCTCAAGGGGAGGCTCCAAGGCCTGATACTACTACTGATGCAATGGTGTGCTTACAGACATTAACCTAGCATGGTTGCCCTCTGAGAGGCTGAATAAGCAGCTGAAAGGCCAGATGCTGATACTTACTCCCAACCAATATACTGAAATATGGGAATCCTGTGGTTGATTTAGGGAAAGGCTGGAGGAAGTTGAAGAGGAGGGTGACTCTATAGGAAGACCAGCATTCTCGACTAACCTGGACATCTGATATCTGCCAGATACTAAACCACCAACCAGAGAGCATACACTAGGTGATGTGAGGACTTGTCTGGCCTCAGTGAGAGAAGAAGCACCTAGCCCTCAAGAGACTTGAGGCTCCAGGAAGGGGGAGGCCTGGTGGAGTGTGGAGGGGAATGGAGACATCCTCTTGGAGACTGGGGAGGAGGAACAGGATGAGGAACAGTTGGAGGATTGACCAGAAGGAGGATATAAACTGGATTGTTAAAAAGATTAAATAATAATAATAATAATAATAATAATAATAATAATAATAATAATAATAAATTTGCAACAAAAAGTAGGATGAGTGACTGACTAGGTAACGGCAAATGTTCTCCAGTGTCCTCTGCCATACAGTGATGGGTACTTATACAGACAGATTTTATTTGACTTCAATTAAGTTGTATAATCAGTAGGTCAATTAAATTATATTTTTGGATTTCAGCATTTTTTCTATACTTTCAGTCAAGGAAAAAACACCTGGGGAAAATCAAGCACAGCACAGAACACCATTTTTAACTGGCAGCCCCTCTGTGTTCTATTCTCCACTGATGTGATATGCCGAGAATTGTCACATTTGAAACCATTAACTTGCACGCAAACATAGATTGTAAAATTATGTTCTATAAATATTAAAGGATGTTTTGTTTAATGAAGTTAGTTGTCATGATTGGATGTACATGTTTTCTTAAACATTGAAGTAAAAGAACCAGGGTTACAAAGCAAAATGAAATCAATCCTTCCATGTGTGGCACCATAAGTTTAAAGTTATTTTTACACGAGGTTTGTCAAAAAAAAAATACTTAGTAAAATTCAGTGTCAGTGAGAAGGTTATCTGTGAGGGCAGTTTTATGTCTGTTAAGGAATTTAAAAGGACAATTAAACAAATGTGGTGTAGAGAAAGAGAGTTTGTGGAACAAGAGTGGATACAGGGAGTCTCATCGAGAACTGCTAAGCGCCCTGTGAGGGTCATAGATAAGATGGTGCATGCCTGCTCGGGTCTAGTGTTCCAACAGTACTATCAGTCAACGAATGTTGAGCAGTTTTACTTTGGAGACTGAGAAAAAGTAACTATCAAGAACAAATATTTCAGGGTCAATTTACACAAGCTTTATTTTCTGTCAGACAGAGCTGTCTCACTTAAGTGAGGTTTAAGAAAATAGCATTGAACTAGGGGGAAAATGGGTCTTTTATTGTTCCCCAAACTGGAAAGCTGGGTTGGAGCAATGATTTCTTTGTGGCCTTCTTTGAGCAATATGGCAAAAAAAGCTAAAGAGATATTAGTGAAACCTCTGAAATATTGTTGATTTGATACTTCAGAGAGAAAATATTTATGCATGATGTGAGAAGGGAGACTTTCCATTGCCATTAATGTTAAGCAATTTCAGATATCCAAGGGGCATTTGGATATGTATATTTGATACTTGGAAGATTGTACTAGGATAAGAAATTTAGATTATGAGTTTATAATTTGAGAGCAAGATGCCTAGTACTAGGGTCTGAAAGAGTGTGTACATTCTCTATTGAGTTGAAGGGAAAGAGACAAGGGAACTAACAAAGTAGGGTAGGGTCATACAGGTTAGTATGAAATGACAGCATAGTGCTGAGGGCATGTGATCAAGATGAAAAATATTAACACTGTTCAATATATTGGAGAATTCACCAAGACATGCTATATGGTAGACATCATGTTAACATTGATTTGGAAAGTAAGCCAGTCTGAGGAATTTAGGGAAGTAGTAGTGCAGCAGAGAAGACTGTGATAGCTTTAGAAGGAAAGTATCAACTGAAAAGGCATTTTCTATTAGGGATGACATTAGCTGAAATACACGACAAAGAGGAGAAAGAACCTGTAGAGACCATATGGAGAACTTAGGCATGGTCCCTGTTTAAGGGATGGGGCCACCCATCCTTCTCAAAAATTTTAACCCAGAATTGCAGCTATCAAAAGGAAATACAGGGACAAAGAGTGGAGCAGAGACTGAAAGGAAGGTTATCCAGAGACTGCCCCATCTGGAGATTCATCTCATATATAGCCACAAAGCCCAGACCCTATGGCTGATGCCAATAAATGCTTGCTGACAGGGACGTGAATGGAGGAGTTAGGGGAAGGACTGAGGAGCTGAAGGGGTTTGCAACCCCATAGGAAGAACAACAATATCAACTAACCCGACCCACCCCCCCCCCAGAGCTCCCAGGGACTAAACCACCAACCAAAGAATACACATGGAGGGACCCAGCTTCATAAGTAGCAGAGGATGGTCTTATCTTGCATCAATGAGAGGGGAAGGCCTTGGTCCTGGGAAGGTTTATTGCCCCAGCATAGGAAAATGCTAGGGTGGAGAGGATGTGAGTGGGACAGCACCCTCATAGAATCAAGGGATAGAGGGCTTTACATGGGGAAACCAGGAAGGGGGATAACATTTGAAATGTAAATGAATAAAATAACAAATAGAAAATTAAAAAAAACAACAAATATAGAGGAAAAAAAAGAGAAAGCATTTTCATTGGTGATAGATTGGTGAGAGATACTTAACAGATCCCAAATTTAATTTGCTTAAAAATAGTTCCAGTTAAGTAAGATAGAGAATGCCAGAGAAGGAAGAAGTAATAAACAATACAATGTTACTTAAACTTTTGGGAGTATGATATCCCAGAAAAGGCTGAGGGAAAGAATGTTTGTAGATCTTAGAACCTTGTTTTGAAAACCTCCAGAGTGAAGGAGATGGGGAGTCCTACAAGAGAAACTGCATTTTCATTTCTCCTTGTTATTTCTCTGTGCTTAGGTACTGTATTAGTGGAAGAGTAAGGTAAGCCATGGGTTTGGAGCCACACAGTTATTTTGAATTATTACAGGACAGATTAGCTGGACTCCTTTCTGCTCTGAGCCTTTCACATGGAAGGTCTGGATAATTATATCACTTTAGGCATTCTCACTTTGATCATAGTGATTTATCCAAGCTTTAGAACTGGATTTCTTGCACCAATTATGGCTTAGCAAATAATAGCAGAATAATCTGGAGGAAGCATGGTAAAATTACCATATTTCAACTATAGAACTGGCACAGTAGGTAAAAGAACATGGGTGTTTTCTTTTTTTTTTTCAATTTTTATTAGGTAGTTACTTCATTTACATTTCAAGTGCTATCCTAAAAGTCCCCTATACCCCCCTCCCCTCATCCCCTAGCCACCCACTCCCCCTTCTTGGCCCTGGTGTTCCCCTGTACTAGGGCATATAAAGTTTGCAAGACCAAGGGGCCTCTCTTCCCAATGATGGCTGACTAGGCCATCTTCTGCTACATATGCAGCTAGAGACA
>NC_034593.1:8778708-8779787 GCF_900095145.1 Mus pahari | reverse complement strand
GGTAGGTGGAATCTCAAGGTTGTTTGATTTGCATTTCCCTGATGATTAAGGATGTTGAACATTTTTTGAGGTGTTTCTCAGCCATTTGATATTCCCCAGTTGAGAATTCTTTGTTTAGTTCTGTGTACCATTTTTTAATGGGGTTATTTGGTTTTCTGGAGTCTGTCTTCTTGAGCTCTTTATATATATTGGATATTAGTTCCCTATCTGATTTATGATTGGTAAAGATCCTATCCCAATCTCTTGGTGGCCTTTTTATCTTATTGACAATGTCTTTTGCCTTACAGAAGTTTTGCAATTTTATGAGGTCCCGTTTGTCAATTCTTGATCTTACAGCACAAGCCATTGCAGTTCTATTCAGGAAATTTTTCCCTGTACCCACATCTTCGAGGCTTTTNCNCACTTTCTCCTCTATAAGTTTCAGTGTCTATGGTTATATGTGGAGTTCCTTGATCCACTTAGCTTGAGGTTTGTGCGAGAAGATAAGAATGGATCATTTCTTATTCTTCTACATGATAACTGCCAGTTGTGCCAGCACCATTTGTTGAAAATGCTCTTTTTACACTGGATGATTTTAGCTCCCTTGTCAAAGATCAAGTGACCATAGGTGTGTGGTTTGATTTCTGGGTCTTCAGTTCTATTCCATTGGTCTTACTGTCTGTCGCTATACCAGTACCATGCAGTTTTTATCACAATTGCTCTGTAGTACAGTTTTAGGTCAGACATAGTGATTTCCCCAGAGATTCTTTAATCATTGAGAAGAGTTTTTGCTATGCTAGGTGTACTGGATAGTTTTGTGTCAACTTGACACAGCTGGAGTTATTACACAGAAAGGAGCTTTAGTTAGGGCAATGCCCCAATGAGATCTAGCTATGGGGCATTTTCTCAGTTAGTAATCAAGGGGGAGAGGCCCCTTGTGGGTGGGGCCATCTCTGGGCTGGTAGTCTTGGATTCTATAAGAGAGCAGGCTGAGCAAGCCATGGGAGGCAAGCCAGTAAAGAACATCCCTCCATGGCCTCTGCATCAGCTCCTGCTTTCTGACCTGCTTGAATTCCTTCCCTGGATCCTTTGGTGATCAA
>NC_034593.1:8766870-8775783 GCF_900095145.1 Mus pahari | reverse complement strand
GATGAGAGTGGGGTGTTGAAGTCTCCCACTATCATTTTGTGAGGTGCAATGTGTGCTTTAAGCTTTACTAAAGTTTCTTTAATGAATGTGGGTGCCCTTGCATTTGTAGTATAGATATTCAGAATTGAGAGTTCATCTTAGAAGATTTTACCTTTGATGAGTATGAAGTGCCCCTCCTTGTCTTTTTTGATAACTTAGGGTTGGAAGTTTAGTTTATTCGATATTACAATGGCACTCCAGCTTGTTTCTTCATACCGTTTACTTGGAAAATTGATTTGCAGCCTTTCACCCTGAGGTAATATCTGTCTTTTTCCCTGAGATGAGTTTCCTGTAAGCAGCAAAATGTTGGGTCCTGTTTGCCAATCTGTTAGTCTATGCCTTTTTAATTGGGAATTGAGTCCATTGATATTAAGAGATATTAAGGAAAAGTATTTGTTGGTTCCTGTCATTTTTGTTTTTAGAGTTGACTGTTCTTGTGGCTGTCCTCTTTTAGGTTTGTTGAAGGATTATATCTTGCTTTTTCTAGGGCATGGTTTCTGTCCTTGTATTGGTGTTTTTCCCTTATTATCCTTTGAAGGGATGGATTCATTGTAAAATATTTTGTGAATTCAGTTTTGTTATGGAATACTTTGGTTTCACCATCTATGGTAATTGAGTTTAGCTCGGTATAGTAGCCTGGGCTGGCATTTGTGTTCTCTTGTGGTCTGTATAATATTTGTCCAGGATCTTCTGGCTTTCATAGCCTCTGGAGAGAAGTCAGGAGTAATTCTAATAGGCCTGCCTTTATTTTTTTTAATTAGATATTTTCTTTATTCACACTTCAAGTGCTATCCTGAAATTTGCCTATACCCTTCCCCCATCCCTGCTCCCCTACCCACCCACTCCTACTTCTTGGCCCTGGCATTCCCCTGTGCTGGGTCATATAAAGTTTGCAAGACCAAGGGGCCTCTCTTCCCAATGATGGCTGCTTAGGCCATCTTCTGCTACATATGCAGCTAGAGACAGGAGCTCAGGGGGTACTGGTTAGTTCATATTGTTGTTCCACCTATAGGGTTCCAGCCCCCTTCAGCATCTTGGGTGCTTTCTCTAGCTCCTCCATTGGGGGCCCTGTGCTCCATCCAATAGTTGACTGTGAACATCCACTTCTGTGTTTACCAGGCACTGGCATAGCCTCACAAGAGGCCGCTATATACAGGGTCCTTTGAGCAGAACCTTGCTGGCATGTGCATTAGTATCAGGGTTTGGTGGCTGATGATGGGATGGATCTCCAGGTGGCGTAGTCTCTGGATAGTCCATTCTTTCATCTTAGCTCTAAATTTTGTCTCTGTACTTATATCCTTTCATGGGTATTTTGTTACTTTTTCTAAGGAGGAATGAAGTATACACACAATGGTCTTCCTTTTTGGTTTTCTTGTGCTTTGCAAAATGTATCTTGGGTATTCTAAGTTTTCTGGGCTAATATCTGCTTGTTACAGGTGTGTTACAGTGCCTGGAAGTGGTGTCTCCTTTGAGGACTGTGGAGCTCTCTGGTCTATTTGAAAACAAGGTAAACCAGAACTGATAAAAAGGAACCTGAGCCTCTGGTCAGGAAAGGCTCTGGTTTCCTTGTTCCTGCTGTCACAGGTCAATCACTATAGGATTGGAGCAGATGTTATGTTCAACTCACCAGTGATCCTAAGATCTTGTGGGCAGTCCTCTAGGGACAGTAGGGGTGTCCACTGACTCTGCGCCCTAGGTGACCAGGTGCTGGTGCACACCGGAAGGAACTTGTGCCCCTGGTCAGGCCGGTTCTCTGCTTCCCTAGTGCTGTCTCAGGTCCTTTGCACGATTGGATTGGAGCAGAAGTTGTGTTCCACTCACCAGTGATCCTACAGTCCCATGGGCAGTCCTCTAGGGACCGTTGGGATGTCTGCTGACTCCGTGCCCTAGGTGACCTGGTGCTGGCTCAGACCACACGTATTTTCTGACTAAATGATAAAAGATATTTAAAGTGAAACATAGTCACAGGTTAGTCATTCTCTGCATATTCTTAATTTATTGTTTCCTGTCTGCATTACTTTGCATATGAGTGAACCTTATTTATAGGCTAGATATTCTTTGTTTATTCTGAATCTCTATTGTTTTTTGTCTGCATTACTTTGCATGTAACTTTATTTTAAAAATTTCACCTTCATCTTTGAAGGACAAATCTCCGAGGGGAAAAATGTTAATTTAAATAGGAACTATGATTTCAATAGCCTCAGCCCCAGCTTTCATTTCTGTATAAGTAGCCTAGACACAGAGGTATGCGTTGACATTTTTAACAAGAGTATAAGGAAAATTGAATCTTTTGGTGATGAATCACAAGGAAGAAAACAAAGAAAAATAAAAGAGAATAAGTTTAGTTATTAAGTATTTTGCAAAATTTTTTTTTATATTTTATGGCACTTTAATAGTTTAAGAGTATGATCATTTGTATTGGAGAAAAATAAAGATAAATAGGAGTATTTGATAAAAATAATTGAGTATGTAGAGTAAATTTTACAAGTAAATGAATTATGCCTGGTTATTGAGTATGCTATGGAAGGCAAAGAAACATCACAACATTTAATGAGTATATTTTTTTTTTCTTCAAAAAGCATTTACATTCATTCCTTAAGAGTATTGTGGAGGTACAAATGACATTTGGGAAAAATGTGAAGTAAATTTTTGAAAAAAGATATGCATGATGATCAGAATTAATGTTTGAATTAAGGTAATAAATTCTATCCTCTTTTATATCCTTGACGAGCAACGTATTAATGGTTCTCATTTTGCCTGATATTTGATAAAGCTACTGAATTTTTTCACAGAGGTTAATGCCTCAAAACTAGTCACATACTACTTTAAAAGGTAGGGAAAAGTCCTGGAGTAATCTGTGTTTGGACATTACAGGACTCTACAACTGTAATATGAAAACTTTCAAGAAAAAAATAACAATGAATTAATTTCAGAGTTTTTCTTCACAACACAGTGAAAGATATTTAAGTCAAGAACATACCTCTCAATTCACTGCCCTTCATATATATATATATATATATATATGAATCATATATTAAATCATGTATTTAATCCTATTTCCCTGCACCATATTTATAGTTAAAGAATTTCCATTTGTTGCTATATATAATGCAACTCATTTCTATTGCTTATGCTTCACTACTAAATCATCTCAAAACATGTTTGTAATTTATATTGACTTCAGCATTATATTAATGTAAATCTACTTTATATTAATGAAGATACTGTTATTATCAGACTTAATGTCATTAATACAGTTTTCATCATTTTTACACATTAATCTATCCTCAGTGTAATTACTTAACATTATTGTATAATGGGATATTCTTAATAATCAAAATATTTTAAATGTATATGCAGATTAATAATTCATAAGACTTTCATAGGGCTTTTAAATGCTTGAAAGCTAAGCATGAAGAACTGAGTTTAATCATAATTACTCCTCTAAAAAGTGAAGAAATTGTAATCCAAATTCTTGAAAGGAGAAGAGAAGTGGATCCTAAATATTAATAGCAGCCAGTCTTGTCTAATAAGTGAGTCTATATCTCAAAGAGAGTTCCTGTGTCAGAAACAACATGAATGGAATTTAAGGAACAAGACTTGAAGTAGCCTTTTAGTTCCCACACTCAGATACACATATGTGAATGTTACCAGATCAGACATGAATTAACACACACACACACACACACACGCACACGGACTTATATGTTTTTGTATACAAAACCACACATGCATGCACAGACCATTAATCCAAACTACATATAGCTAGAACTTTTCCTCCAGAAATGCTCACAGGATCAAGGAAAACCCAGTTCTTGATTGCAGTTCTCAAGCTCCCAGTCTAATTTCTCCCCTTCTCAGAACAAAGGGTCTTTCTCTTTTCACTCATCTGTGCATTTGCCTGAAGAAAAAAGAATTTTCTAATCCAGAGATATTTCTATTTCTTTTCAGTTTTTTTTTCAAAGCACCCAGACCTGAGCTGCTCAATCTCTACACAATCAACCAGTGAGCTGCGATGTCCAGCTTCCTGTGTATGAAGTACACGTCCTGCTTAATTAGGCCCTGCTCTTGGATATCAGGATGAGACTTTCATGACCATTTGATTTAAATTAAGCATGTCTGAAGATGCTAATTACAGTTTGTGTGTCTCTTGGTCACGGATATTCTGGAATATATAATTTTCTACAACACTTTATAATGAGAAAATTAGATAGTGACATTAAAGACAAATCATTCATTTCCCTAATGTAAAGTTAATTTTATGAGCAAAAGTGTGCAATTTTTTATTTTTTTATATTCTTAATATATTTGTAGGGTATTTTATTTATTTGCATTTAAAATATTATCCCCTTTTCCCATCCCCCTAGAAACCCCCAGTACTAAGCCCCTCCTCCTGCTTCTATGAGGGTGTTCACCCACCACCCACACATTCCCACCTTCCCAACCTCACATTCCCCTACACTGAGGCATCGAGCCTTCAAAGGTCCAAGGGCCTTTTCCATTGATGCCCCAAAAGACCATCCTCTGCTACATATACAGAGCTGGAGCTGTATATGTAGCATGTGTATTCCCTCCATGTGTACTCCTTGATTGGTGGTTTAGACACTGGGAGCTCGGGGTAGGTGGGTACTGGTTTGTTCATATTGTTGTTTCTCGTCCATTCATATTGTTGTTACAAACCACTTCAGCTCCTTCAGTCCTTCCTCTAGCTCCTCCACTGGGGACCCTGCACTCAGTCCAATGATTGCCTGTGAGCATCTGCCTCTCTATATGCCAGGCTCTGCCAGAGCCTTTCAGGAGACATCTATATCAAGCTCCTGTCAGCATGCACTTCATGGCATTTGAAATAGTATCTGCATTTAGTGACTGTACATGGGGTGGATTCCCATGTGGGGAAGTCTCTGAATGACCTTTCTTTCACTCAGTCTCTGCTCCACACTTTATCTCCTTTATCTCTGTAATTTGCTCCTGTGAATATTTAGTTATATCTTCTAAAAAGGACAAATGCACCCACACTTTGGTCTTCCTCCTTCTTGTGCTGAGTGTGGTCTGTGAATTTTATCTTGGGAATTCCAAGCTTTGGGGCTAATATCCACTTATCAGTGAGTGTATACCATGAGTGTTCTTGTGATAGGGTTACCCCACTTGGGATGATGGTTTCTAGTTCCATCTATTTGCGTAAGGATTTCATGAATTCATTGTTTTTTATACCTGAGTACTACTCCATTGTGTAAATATATCACATTTTCTGTATCTATTCCTCTGTTGAAGGACATCTGGGTTCTTTTCAATTTCTGGCTATTACAAAATAAGGTTCCTCTGAATATACTGGAGAATATGTCGTTGTTATATTTTGGAGCATCTATTGGATATGTGCTCAGGAGTAGTATGGCTGGGTCCTCAGGTAGTACTATGTCCTATTTTCTGAGGAATCGCCAAACTGATTTCTTGAATGGTTGTACCAGCTTGCAATCCCACCAACAATGGAGGAGTGTTTCTCTTTCTTCACATCCTTGTCAGCGTTTGTTGTCACCTGAGTTTTTGATCTTAGCCATTCTGACTGGAGAGAGGTGGGATCTCAGGGTCGTTTTGATTTGCATTTCCCTGATGACTAAGGATGTTGAACATTTCTTTAGATGCTTCACAAACATTTGAATTTCCTCAATAGAGAATTCATCATTTAGCTCTGTGCCCCACTTTTAATAGAGTTATTTGAATGACTGAAGTATAATTTCTTGAGTTCTTTGTATATATTGGAGAGTAGACCTCTATTGAATGTAAGAATGGTAAATATACTTTTCAAATAAGTTGGTTGCCATATTGTCCTATTGACAGTGTCCTTTGCCTTACAGAAGCTTTGCAATTTTATGTTGTCCCATTTGTCAATTCTTGATCTTAGAGCATAAGCCACTGGTATTCTGTTCAGGAACTTTCCCCCTGTGCTCATGTATTTGAGGCTCTTCCCCTGATTGTTCTATTGGTTTCGGTGTATCTAGTTTTATGTGGAGGTCATTGATCCACTTGGATTGAGCTTTGTACCAAGAGAGAGGAATGGATGCATTTGAATTTTTCTACATGTTGACCACCAGTTGAAACAGCATCATTTGTTGAAAATGCTGTCTTTTATCCACTGGATTTTTTTAGCTCCTTTGTCAAAGATCAAGTGACCATAGGTGTGTGGGTTCATCTTTGGGTTTTCAATTGTATTCTACTGATCATCTTGCCTGACTTTGTACCAAAATCATGAAGTTTTTTAAATCACTATTGCTCCTTGAGGTAAAGGATGGTGATTCCCTCAGAAGTTCTTTTATTGTAGAGAACAGTTTTTGATATCCTGTTTTTTTTATTCCAAATGAATTTGTGAATTGATATTTCTAACACTATGAACAGTTGAGTTGGAATTCTGATGGAGATTGCTTTGTATCTGTAGATTGCAAGACGGCCATTTTTATTCTATTAATCCTGACAATTCATAAGCATAGGACATCTTCCCATCTTCTGAAATCTTCTTTGATTTCTTTTTTCATAAAGTTGAAGTTCTTATCATACAGATCTTTCATGTGCTTGATTCGAGTCACACCAAGGTATATTATACAATTTGTGGCTATAGTGAAGGGTGTCACTTCATTAATTTCATTCTCAGCCTGTTTATCCTTTGAAAAGATGAAGACTACTGATTTGATTGAGTGAATTTTATATCCAGGCACTTTGCTGAAGTTGTTTATCAGCTATAGGAGTTCTCTAATGGACTATTGGGGGTCACTTATGTATGCTATCATATCATCTGCAAATAGTGGTATTTTGACTTCTTCCTTTCCAGTTTGTATCCCTTTGATCTTCTTTTGCTGTTTAATTGCTCTGGCTAGGACTTCCAGTACTATATTGAATAAGTAGGGAGAGAGTGGGCAGCCTTGACTTGTCCCTGATTTTAGTGGGATTATTTCAAGTTTCTCTCTATTTAGTTTCAGGTTAGCTACTGGTTTCCTCTACATTATTTTTACTATGTTTAGGTATGGGCCTTGAATTTCTAATCTTTATAACCCTTTTATAATGAAGGGGTGTCAAACTTTGTCAAATGCTTTCTCATTATCTAATGAGATGATCACATGGCTTTTTTCTTTGAGTTTGTTTGTATAGTAGATTACATCAACAGTTTTTCACATATTAAACCTTTCCTACATCCCTGGGATCAAGCCAAGTTGATCATGATGGATAATCTTTTTATGTCTTCTTAGATTCAATTTGGGAGAATTTTATTGAGTATTTTGCATCAATATTCATAAGAGAAATTTGTCTGATTTTTTCTTTGTTGGGTCTTTTTGTGGTTAAGGCAAAAGCCCAATTATGATTTTATAGAACAAATTGAGTAGTGTTCTTTCCATTTCTATTTTGTGGAATAATTTTAAGAGACTTGGTATTAGGTCTTCTTTGAAGTTCTGGTATCATTCTACACTAAAACCATCTGGTCCTGTCCTTTTTTCATTGGGAGATTTTTAATGATTTCTGCTATTTCTTTAGGGGTTATAGGACTGTTTAGATGATTTATATGATCATGATTTAACTTTGGTACCTGGTATGTGTCTAGAAAAGAGTCCATTTCATCCAGACTTTTCAGTTTGGTTACTATACAAATACTATAGTATTTGTAGTAGGATCTGATGATTCTTTGAATTATATAAGTCTCTTGTTATGTCTCCCTTTTTACTTCTAAATTTATCAATTTGTATATAGCCGATATGTCCTCTGGTTAGTCTGACTAACGGTTTATCTACCTTGTTGATTTTCTCAAAGGAGCAACTTCAGGTTTTGTTGATTCTCTGTATTGCTCTTTATATTTCTACTTGGATGGTTTCAGCCCTGAGTTTGGTTATTTTCCACTGTCTACTCTTCTTGGGTATACTTGTTTCTTTTGTTCTAGAGCTTTCATGTGTGATGTCAAGCTTCCAGTGTAAGCTTTCTCGTTTTATTATTTTGAGGCATTCAGAACTATGAGTTTTCCTCTTACCACTGTTTTCATTGTGTCCCATAAATTTGGTATGATGTGCCTTCTTTTTCATTAAATTATATATATATATAATCTGTTAAGTCCATTTGGTCTATAATTTCTGTTAGTTTCCCTGTATCTCTGTTTAGTTTCTGTTTCTGCTGTCTACTCCTTTTGGGTATATTTGTTTCTTTTTGTTCTAGAGCTTTCATGTGTGATTTCAAGTTGCTAGTGTAAGCTCTGATCTGTCCATTGCTGAGGGTGGGGTGGTGAAGTCTCCCACTATTATTGTGAGAGATGCAATGTGTACTTTGAGCTTTAGTAAAGTTTCTTTTATAAATGTGCGTGCCCTTGCATTTGGAGTATAGATGTTCAGAATTGAGAGCTCATCTTGGTAGGTTTTTTATTTGACAAGTATGAAGTGTGCTTCTTTATCCTTTTTGATAACTTCTGATTGAAAGTCAACTTTATTCAATATTAGAATGGCTACTCCAGCTTGTTTCTTGGAGCCATCTGCTTAGAAAATTGTTTTCCAGTATTTTACTCTGAGGCAGATAGTATCTGTCTTTGATACTGAAGTTTGTTTCCTCTATGCTGCAAAATGCTGGGTTCTGTTTCTTTAGACAGTCTGTTAGTCAATGTCTTATTGGGGAGTTGAGTGTGTTGGGAACAAAATAAAATAAAGGAGGGCCATGGGGCCCCTAGGGAAAAAGGGGAGGAAGCTGGGCCTAGCACCCCACCAGAGTTCCCCTGTGCTCTGGGAAGGTGGACTCAGGTGTTGGGGGGGCTGCCAGGCATTTTACCTCTGATCCACACAGTGGGGGGTTAGAGAAGGGGCAGCCCCGATGGGGACCCCCCTGGAGCTACCTTGCTATCACTCCAGGGTTGTG
>NC_034593.1:8759513-8766740 GCF_900095145.1 Mus pahari | reverse complement strand
AGAGAGAGAGAAAAGAAGAAGAAGAAGAAGAAGAAGAAGAAGAAGAAGAAGAAGAAGAAGAAGAAGAAGAAGAAGAAGAAGAAGAAGAAGAAGAAGAGACAGGAGAGAGGAGAGAAGACAAAGAGAAAGGGAAGAGGAGAATGAAGAAAGAGAGAAGTGAGAAGACAAAGGAGTGAGAATAAGAAAATAAGAGTAAGAGAGCATGGTGGGGTTAAACACCCCTTTTCTGGTTTTCAATGTTGCTAGATAACTGGGGAGGAGTTTAGCCTGAAGGTCAGAAGCTTGAACCATTGCTTGAGTGACCACTGACCATGCTTCTCTTATGGGGGCTGTTGAAGGTGGTACCTTAGGCAGGGGCCAGAGTTCCAGGAGCCTGAGGGAATGCCTACTGTGTCATGTAGGTGAATTACAATGATTAGGGTTCAAACCTCAGTTAGACTGGAGACCAGCCTGTAATTCCCCACATGAGTGCATTGATGTTAAGAGATATTATGGAAAAGTGATTGTTGCTTCCGGTTATTTTTGTTATAAGAGGTGTAATTATGTTTGGGTGTCTGTCTTCTTTTCGGTTTGTTGGACGGAGATAACTTTCATGCTTTTTCAAGGGTATAGTTTCCCTCCTTGTTTTGCAGATTTCCAACTATTATTCTTTGAAGGACTGGACTTGTGGAAAGATATTGTTTAAATTTGTTTGTGTCATGGACTGTCTTAGTTTTTCCACCTATGTTAATTGAGAGTTTTGCTAGTTATAGTACCCTTGGCTGTCATTTGTTTTCTCTTAGGGTCTGTATGACATCTGTCCATGATCTTCTGGCTTTTATAGTCTCTGGTGTAATTCTAATAAGTATCTCTTTATATCTTACTTGACTTTTTTTCCCTTTGTTTTGTGCATTTGTTGTTTTATTATTATGTGTTGGGAGTGATTTCTTTTCTTGTCTAGTCTACTTGTAGTTCTGTAGACTTCTTGTATGTTCATGGACATCTCTTTCTTTAGGTTAGGGAAATTTTCTTCTATAACTTTGTTGAAGATATTTACTGTCCCTTTAAGTTGCGAATCTTTGCTCTCTTCTATACCTATTTGTCTTAGGTTTGTTCTCCTCATTTTTAATGAATTTCCTTGATGTTTTGGGCTTATGTCTTGTTGCATTTTACAATTTCTTTGACTGTTGTATCAATGTTTTCCATGGTATTTTCTGCACCTGAGACTCTCTTCTATCTCTTGTATGCTGTTGGTGATGCTTGTATCTATAACTCCAGATCTCTTTCCTAGGTTTTCTATTTCTAGGGTTGTCTCCCCTTGTGATATATTTATTGCCTCTACTTCCAATTTTACATCCTGGATTGTTTTGTTCAATTTCTTAATCTGTTGTGATATATTTATTGCCTCTACTTCCAATTTTACATCCTGGATTGTTTTGTTCAATTTCTTAATCTGTTGGGTTTTTTTCCTTTACTTAATTAAGGGATTTTTTGTTTCTGCTTTAAGGAAATTTGTTTACATGTTTTCCTGTATTTTTTAATGGAGTCATTTATGCCCTTATTAAAGTCCTCTATCATCAACTGAGAAGTGATTTTTAAATCTGAATCTTGCTTTTTCAGGTGTGATAAGGTATCCAGGACTTGCTAAGGTGGGAGAACTTGGTTCTGATAATGCCAAGTAACCTTGATTTCTGCTGCTTGTGTTCTTGTGCTTGCTTCTCACCATCTGGTTATCTCTATTGCTTCCTGTGTTCACTGTTTCTGACTGAAATCATTCCCTTCTGTTATCTTGGTTGTGTCAGGACTACTCAGAGTCCAGCTGTCTCTGTGATCCTATGATCCTATGATCTTGGGTGTAATAGTTCTTGGTAGTTGTATTAGTCAGGGTTATCTAGAGTCACAGAACTCTCTATATAGTAAAGGAATTTATTGATGACTTACAGTCTGCAGTCCAAATCCCAACAATGGTTCAGTAGTAGCTGTGAATGGAAGTCCAAGGTTCTAGCAGTTGCTGAGTCCCACACGGCAAGAAGGCTAAAGAACGAGAGAGCCAGACTCCTTTCTTCCAATGTCCTTATATGGTCCCCAGCAGAAGGTGTAGCCCNGATTAAAGGTGTGTGCCACCACACCTTTAATCCCAGATGACCTTGGACTCNGAGATCTCCCTGTCTTAATCTTCTGGATTCAATCACCACTGTGTCTCAAGATCTCCATACCAAGATCCAGATCAGAAACTTCTATTTCCCAGCTTCCAAATTAGGTTCACTGGTGAGCCTTCCAATTCTGGATTGTAGTTCATTTCAAATATAGTCAAGTTGACAACCAGGAATAGCCACTACAGTAGTCAAGCTGCCTCTGGGATCCTGACAAGCTGGTGTGACCAAGCTCCTTAGATCCTCTGATCCTATTATCCTATGCTCCTGGGCATGTTAGAACACCTTAGATTTGGGCTTCCTCTGGTGTTGTGGGACTTAGTACAGATCTATAATCCAAGGTCTGCTCAGGGTACTTGCTCAGACTGGAAGCATCACATGCCAGGGGCTGGTTGGGAATTCCTGTATCCCTGTATCCTTAGGGGGTTCCAGTTACTCCCGGTCTGGGGTGGATGTTGTGGCCTTATCACCTATGATCCTGGGCGTGTTAGAGCACCTAGTAGTCCAACTTCCACTGGGTGTTGTGGGATTGGGTGCAGAGCTAGTGCCCAAGTTCTGCTCAGGGCACTGTCTTAGACCAGAAGGAGATAATTTCTAAATTTAATTCAAATAAAAGCAATAAAATTGCAAACATCTTGAATCATAAACACAACCATTTTTTTAACAAGTTGTGTCAGCAAGACTTCGCTCAACAAAATCAAGTGTTCAGTAGGTCTGCAACTGTGAGAAGTGTGGTGCTTGCCAATTTTTCTAATTTTCTACAATGGATTTAAAGGACTTAGGTTGCTCTTAATCTCAGAGTCACCTTCCTTGAAACCCCTGCACCATTTGAGCACAGGACAGATAGAAGGGAAATGTACAGGCTGGGATACAAGAGAAGGATCATGGTAGCTTGTGCACTCAATAGGCCGAAGGAGCAGAAATAAGGGATTCCAGAGAAGGGGCCACTGGTACAAGCTGTTGAACCATTTGCTGTTGTTGGTAATAAGTCTTACTGGAGCTAGAATTTCATCTGCTCATCTGCTCAGCTTGCTGAAACCACCTCCAAGAAACTGACTGCTTTACAATATATATAGTCCTTGCTGACCCTCTGGCCCAGACCAGTGGCATTCTGTACTAGTTCTAATGTTACTTGTGGCCAAGTTTAAGTCCTGTACAATAAAGCATCTTTCTGTCTCAGCTGAGGAATCAAAAAAATAATTAATTAAAAAGACACAGTTTGTGTACATTATAGGGTATAATAATTTATTTATATATAATTATATATAAATAAAAATAATTATTTATATTTATAAATTTTTATTTATAATAAAAATGTTTACATTTAAAATGAATAGAAAATTATGATAGGAAGGCAAATTACCAGGTTGGAGAATTATTAAAAACAACTGGTATAACAATACTGCAATTAAAATTCTTCACTGTAAAATATAAGAATAATGTGTTTGTGCTGTGTATTTGGGTTTATGTAGGTATTAGTCTAACACCCAGCCAGAGAATAAGCAAGGTTTTCAACGCAATAGTGAGGGTATTATACAGTTCTCATCGAAATTAGGATACTTCCTGAAGTTAAAATGAGACAATGTTAATGATCTTACTGTTTAGTAAGCACTGTGATGTGTCTGGAATGTGAAATAGCTCTATGAAATAGCCAGTGGCAAATAAAACAATGAACAATGGCTCATGATGCTTAAAGCATAAATGAGTACACAATGCAGTTTTCTCTGATGCTATAGTGTATATGTGTGTTTTAACAAAAATATATTTATGTGTTCAATTAACAAATTATAGTACAGCTGTGCATCAAACCAAGGAGAACAATATGATTGTTAACACTAAACTGAGAAACAGGGTTAGTGCACAATTGCTAGTTATTTGAAATTTGTCCTCTGTGGGACGTGGTAAGGTTAGAAAATTGTAGAGTTGATGGTCATTACATTAAATCTCTTAGTACTGTTGTGGCTGGATAATAGAGTACTGCAGTGTTAAAACAAATACTATTGGGCATCCCAGCACAGACAGTCAGGCATGCCTCATGAGCCAGGCTACATGTGGTGAGTTCCACATAACAGGCACACATGCATGGATTCTCGTGTAGGTGAAGTTGTCATTTTCACACAAACACATGACAAGAAAAGAACTTTAATGTTTAATACAACACAATTCAGTTCACCAGAACAGAACTATGTTTTCAGGTGTTGTGAGGGAACATGACAAAATTTCTTTCTGTTCATAGTTTTTATTCCACAGAAAAGAATGATACAACAATATACATGCAGATCTATTTAAAACCAAGGATCTCAAAGAAAGCTTTGAAGCTGCTTCAGGCTCCTATCTAACCCTTCATTCCATATTCCAAAGGCAACTAAATAACACATTAAAAATCATTGTAAATTGTTTAAAATATGACCTAGATATGACTGTAGTATCTACTCAGTTATCTATGGAATTTGCACATTAATAATAAAGTTTATAGAGCATTTTATTAAATGCATTAAAACTTGCATTGGCAAAACATACTAAATGTGTTTATAAATCAGATAAAAAGCTAAGCTGTTAAATACAGTTATATGATAAACACACTATTAATAGGAAGTGGACCTGAGTAGCTGCATAAATTAATCACAGGTAGATTACTGCAGGGACTGAGCTTCATATACAGACTGAAATAATTTGTCTAAGATTTACTCTTGGTAGACTGCTAGTGTAAACAGTGATGACATGGTCCCAGGATCACAGCACTAGCCTTCAGTTCCTATTACTATTCCCCTTCCATGTAATGAATAGTTCCCTTCAGGAACTCTTGGATCTGTCTTTCTTTGGCAATTTTTTTCATTTGCATTTCAAGATACGTATCTGTTATGGAGAATTTCCTTGTGGTTAAGGTTTATCTATATGGCATTATCTATATGGATTGCCCACAGTCATGTGGTGCTGGTTCACAGGGTCCTCACCCTCTTCCCAGCTGAATTCTCTTTAGGAAACCCATTTCTTAGATTCTTGACCCATGCAGGCAAATGATGAGACTGTTTATTAGTGTGGTGGTTTGAATGAGAATGACTCCATAAGCATGCTTAGACCCCAGGTGAATTGTTCAGAAGGCTGAGGAGTTAAGGCCTCATTGGAGAGGGTGTGTCAGTAGGAGTGGGTTTGAGGTTTTAAAATACCACAGAAGGCCCAGTTGTGTCATCCGCCCCACCCCTACCCACTGAAGATCAGCATGTAAGTCTCTCAGCTACTTGTTCAGCACTATGCCTGTGTTTGTATCACATGCTCTTTGCCATGGTGATAATGGACCGTCCTGTGAAATAGTAGGTGAGTTTCAATTAAATACATTCTTTTATAAGAGTTACCTTGGTCATGGTGTCTCCTCATAGCAGTAGAACAATAATTAAGACTTTGTTAACTAACATTGACTAAGAATTCATTAACACTGACTAGTCCTTTTGTTTGTTTGTTTGTTATTATTCTCTGGTTAGTCTCATTAACCACCTTGTTTGTCATTAGGAAAAATACTAAATTCATGAGTTTTAATACCTATGAGATATAAGGTCACTCCCTTTGTGCTGTCTCTTTTTTCCTCTCTCTCTCTCTCTCTCTCTCTCTCTCTCTCTCTCTCTCTCTCTCTCTCTCTCTCCTTCCCTCTGTCCTCCCCACTTTCTCTCTATCTTCCCTTCTCCTTTCCTCTGGCAACACTGATTCATGAACTGGTTCAGAACTCATTGCACTCAGAGGTAGCAGCCAAGAGCACAACAGCCCCTTTACTCATGCATTTATATTTGTCCTTGTACATTCTCCTGAAGACTTGCTAAGATTTGTTATTGGAATATACAGCAAGGCAACTGTATTATTTTAATAGCAGTAAGAAAATAATAGAGATGCAGAATGCCAGGACATATGCAAAGTTGATATGCAAGCTAAGTAAGGGTTTGCATTTATAACATGATCCCTAGGATTAAGGCTGAACTACTTAGTAAAGCAAATACTAGAACTCCTAAAGAAAAACATTTTAAAATAGAATTGAATGAACCTTGTATTGAACCCTGAGAAGAATCTGCTGACATATCTTAATTCTAGACCTCAATTCAGTTGTTCTTTTAGATTATTGGCCACAGCTATGGCTGTTTTTAAAAAGATGAGTTAAGTGAATTGTATTTTGGGCATTTGGAACTTTTGGGCTAATATCCACTTATTAGTGAGTGCATACCATGTGTGTGTGGTTTTTTGTGACTAGGTTACCTCATTCAAGATAATATTTTTTTAGTTCTGTTCATTTGTGTAAGAATTTCATGACGTCATTATTTTTTTTTTCCGAAAAATACATCTTTAAAAAAAATCTAAAAGTGGTACAAATATCAAATANCTATTAAATTGATATATATGGTCAAATGTTGCATATTTGAAAATTAAACAAATGTGTTTGCAANCCATTAAGTACACAGAGTTTTTACAAAACAAAGAAAATACACTGGCAGAACAGAAAANGAAATAAAACAGTCAATCAAATCAAATAAAAGCAAGTGGACTCACTTTTAAGAACAAAATTAAAACAATGTAGCTTTTCAGGTATCACATTACACTGTTTCCTCACCCCTAGGTCAAATATTTGACCTAGTTTAGTATCTGTTACTATAGTAAANACCTGACCAAATGCAATTTCAGAAGGTGTCATTGCTAGCTTCGGTTGTCACCTTGACACACTTAGAAAGACAGAACCTCAACTGAGAAAATGTGTCCTAAAGATTGGCCCATGACCATGTCTGTGGGGCATTCCCTTGATAGTTGACTGTTGAGGGAGGGCCCAGCATACTTCAGGCAGTGCCATCCCTATGCAAATGGGCCTAGACGATAAAGAAAAGCTATCTGAACATGAGTCCAGTATGGAGCCAGTAAGCAGTGTTCCTCCATGGTTNCTTCTTCAATTTCTGTCTCTAGGTTCCTGCTTTAGTGTCCCTTGATCATGCACTGTAAACTGTAAGGTGATATAAACCCTTTTCTCCGGCATTGCTTTTTAGTCATAGTTTTTGTCACAGTTTTTGTCACAGAATCATAGTTTTGTCACAAAGCAATCTAGAACATTAAGAAAGAACTGTTT
>NC_034593.1:8755846-8759502 GCF_900095145.1 Mus pahari | reverse complement strand
ATATACCAAATTTTCTGTATCCGTTTCTCTTTTGATGGATTTCTGGGTTCTTTGCAGCTTCTGGCTATTATAAATAAGGCTGCTATGAACATAGTAGAGCATGTGACCTTGTTATATGTTGGAGCATCTTTTGATTATATGACCAGGAGTAGTATAGCTTGGTTCTCACATAATACTATGTCCAATTTTCTGAGGAACCACCAGACTGATTTCTAGAGTTAGATAAAAGACTGAAGGAGCTGAGGAGGTTTGCAACCCCATAGGAAGAACAACAATATCAAACAACCAGGTCCCTCAGAGCTAAACCACCAAAGAGTATACATGGTGAGACTCATGGCTCCATCTGCATATGTAAGAGAGGATGGCCTTGTTGGGCATCAACAGGAGGAGAGATTCTTGGTCCTGTGAAGGTTGGACACCCCAGTGTAGGGGAATGAGAAGGTGGGGAGGGTAGGATAGGGGGTTTCCATTTGTGTGGGTGGTTAGGAACTGGGATAACATTTGGAATGTAAGTAAAGAAAATATCCAATAAAAAAAAGGGAAAAAAGTAAATAAACAGGAAGAAAAGGAAGCTGAGTTGGAATTAGGTATCTGCAAAATCTGAAACACTGTCATGAAGAGAGAGCTGGTACCTGGTTCAGAACTGATGATGCAGGAAGCCCTGGGCATATTATCTCATGACAGCCATCTCAATCAAAGCAGGATTCTTTTTCTGGAGTTTTTGGAAGAACCCTATTCAAACTCACCCAGTTCAGGTCCTCTTCAATGGTAGAGGGCAAGAGTGAAGAGGAGTGGACGCTGTTTGATCTATATTTCCCCCATGACATTTTAGTATCATTATAATAAACTCAAATGACAATGAATGTGTCTCAAACATCTTTAATGAGATGAAAGAAACCCATATGCCCATTTGGCATTTTTATACAGGTTCTCTGTTTTCCAGAGAAAGACTCATGATCTGATCAAACATGAATATGACCCTGACCAAAAGAAAAAAACTCAGAGTGAGCAGGTCACAAGTGCCATTTATCCCTCCATTTCAGAAGTTTGTGTGGATTTAAAAAAACAACATAGTAAGACACTTAGGGACATTATAACAAAGCATGCCATGGCTCACACACCAAGTGAACAAGGATTCATGATTAAGTCAGGCTTAGCTTACAGTCAGGACACAGTAGTTCCAAAACCATCTGGCTGAGTCCGTGCATAGAGGACAGCTGTGTTCCATAGGATGGAAATGTGTAGTGGATTGTTATGAGACATTACTATAACACCAGGTAAATGACAAACTGACCATAATTAAGTACACAAATAACGATCAAAGTACCATATTCGCTCCACCTACCTATAATTCCAAGAACAGGATGATTGAGTGTAAAATGTGGACGTGAGTGGATATATATATGGTAGCATACAGGGGCATATTTTAATAATCCTAAAATAAAATAGAAATGTTTCTCTAAGAAATGAAAACCTTATGGAAAATGAATTAAAAACAGCAATAGATAGGCAGGAAAAATTCTAATGCAGACCACAGTCTCAAACTTGCTGGAAGAATCCTATATGGTACTAAAGATCATCATTACTTAATATTTATGTCAAACAAAATAAACAAATGTATAACAAGAATCTGGGAGATATACAAAAGGAATAATTGGAATTCTGTTTTAAAAAAAAGGTTACTCATTTTGAACTCTGGGTCTATGTTTTTCATTATTACGTGCACCTAAAAATAACAAGGATGATAAAAATAATTTGGAGTGTAGAGTGTGCAGTTACCAGTAAAGTCCATAGAATGGATTGACCCAATCTCATACTAGCAAAAGTGAAATATTACTGATTCATTGATTCATAATATATAATGTAACTTGGGTATATATATATATATATATATATATATATATTTATATATTTATATATATATATACAAATATATATTATATATATATTTGTGTGTGTGTGTGTGTGTGTGTGTGTGTGTTGAAAACTTTTTCTTAGGGTTTCAAGTGGATCTGCTAACACAGGGGTTTGTGCCTCTGCATATTACTCTAAATATTGTTAGTATACAATAATGATGAATGAAGAAACGTGAAGTAACTTGGAGTTATTGTTATGTGTGTGTGTGTGTGTGTGTGTGTTATATTATGTTATTTTGTTTGTTGCTAAGATTTGAGAAAGTTGATATAACTTTGTGGTTGTTAGATAAAATCAAATATCTAACGTTCTGGAGAAAATTCACTTTGACTGATTAATATTGAGCTCCATCTTTATATGAGTTGATAATTTGAAAAATATAACAAATGAAACAAAAAGAATATTTTGAATGGGAAATTTAAAATAAATCTCATATGGGCAAAGATATTCCAACTGAACCTTTGAGATTTGTTTGTTTTATATTTGTGTGTGTGTGTGTGTGTGTGCGCGCACGCGCGCGTTTGTGAGAGAGAGAGGGGGGAGAGGGAGGGGAGAGAGAGAGAATGTATGCGTGGGTATGCATTGTATGTGTATGTTACTGCATATGTATGTGAGTATGTGTGCCAGGATGTGTGTGCATGTGTGTGTGTGTGCATGTTTGTGTGTTGCGGGTGTATTTTTGTGTGTGCTTATTACCAGCAGCATTCTGTCATCTTGTTCATGACTTGTCTCATAGTCACAGTCAAACGATGATATAAAACACCTGAAATGTCACATGTTTCCCTGATATTTTCAGAGGCTTAATGGAGGAAAATATGTAGTAGAGCATAACTCTTTCAATAGTTTTATACAGAAAAAATAGGAAGAGAGAGGACCCCAGAAAAATATAGCTCCTAATGGCATGTGCCTAGTGGCCTGTGTGCTCCATTAAGTTCTATGTTCTACAGTTTCTGCATTTGTATCAGTTTAAGAAAAAACCTTCAAAGCAAGAACCTTTTGAGAGAAAATCTCATATTTGAACTGTTCACACAATTCAAATTAAAGCACTCTTGTGCTGTAACACTTCTAATTTCTCTGTAAAGTCTGCAGAAAAACTTTTCCTTAGGGTTTCAAGTGGATCTGGTAAAACAGAGGTTTGTGCCTCTATATATTATTCTAAATATTGTTAATGTACAATGATGATGAATGAAGAAACATGAAGTAACTTGGAGTTATTGTATATTTCAGACAGCAGGGGTATAAGATAAGTTATTTCTTACATTTTTATTTCCAATTGTTCTACAAATCCTTAGAAATTGTAGTCTTCAATACAGTCCAGCACGCCCAGACACACTCAGAATTCTAGAAATAGGTTTGAACAAGTTCCTCAGAACTTTCTTGCAACTTGGGTCTATATAATAAACCCTTATCTATCAGAATTAGGATTGCTAAAAATCCTTTCCCAATCTGTTTTGTTGTTATTGTTGTTGTTAACAGTGTCTTTTGCCTTACAGAAGCTTTGCAATTTTATGAGGTCCCATTTGTCAGTTTCTGATTTTATAGCACAAGCTATTGGTGTTCTGTTGAGAATTTTTTCCCTGTGCCCATATCTTCGAGGCTTTTCCCCACTTTCTCCTCTATCAATTTCAGTGTCTTTGGTTTTTTGTGGAGGTCTTTGATCCACTTAGACTTGAGCTTTGTACAAGGAGATAAGAATGGATCAATTCTCATTCTTCTACATGATAACTGCCAGTTGTGCCAGC